>NC_056729.1:390579982-390879982 GCF_019279795.1 Protopterus annectens
AAGTTAAAGTGAAAAAAAAGTTAGTGCTTGTTATTTTAAGTACATTTTAATTTCAAGATGGATTCCTGTTTGTTTTTGTCTGCTTCTGATGATTTCTTGCTAAGACAAATGTCAACATGGTAAGTGTAGAAGGTTCATTTTTGGAATTCAGAACTTTTACCTAATATGGAAAGGAGCAGATAGAGTCAAGATTTATTAGTTAGCGAAGTAATATTGTATAGGTTCATAGGTAAATACTAGGCTAGCTGCCCTTGTTGGCTATTTTACGCCAAGCCAGTTTTTGTGCTTGTTTATAAATTGACCGTACCCTTCCCATGGTTGATAATTAAATATTACCCGTAATGAGAATAACTGGGATCATACCATAGGTAATTTAAGGGTATAAAAATTTAGGAGCTGCATTTCACCATTAGTAGTACAGGGGGAAGTCCTGGGGTAAAGTTTCTTTTTTCCATCCATAGATATAAGTTGTGTTTGAAACTGGACAGGGATGCTCTCTTTTATGTGGATGGAGAGTTTGTTCCATAGCAGTAGTATCCTCTGAGAAATATACCTGTCCTTCCAAACCGTTCTGTTGATGTTGTAGAAGAGGTTTAGATCCCTAGACAGAGTATTTCTGATGCCATTTGACCTGCTGATGTGCAGTAAATCCATCAGTAATTGGTCTGAGGATACATTGTATGCCAGATGCATGTCACCTCTTAGCAGTTTGTAGGTTACCGAGTATAGTGACAGGGCTTTGAGTCAGTCCATGTAGGACATGTTGTTTAGGCCTTGTATCCTTTTAGTAAGGTATCTCTGTAGGTGTTCCAGTTGTTGCATGTGTCTGAACAAATATGTGCCAAAAGGTGCATTATATTTAATGACTGGCTTATTGAGGGCTGTGTTATGGGGGGAATGACATCCCCAGATCTAGACACAATCCCTTTGTTTATAAGTTGTGCAATATAGGACTTTCTTACAAAAATAGACATATGTTGATCAAAAGTTAGTTTGGGTTAATTTTTAATTGGTCAGTGGCTGTATTTTGATTGTTACAGTAGTGTTGCAGTTAATCAGAAATATGATTCAATATCCATGCTTTACATAACTCTGGGAGATAGGACCTTGGTTTCATAGTCTCCCATGTATGTGTGCTCTCTGCAATAAATGAAATTATTAATGTTCTGTAGTCCTATTTTGCCTTCATTCTTACATATGGGTTCGGACCCGATCCTCAGCTCCAACCCGGACAGTTACAAAGCTCAAAGTCTCTAAGTTGGCTTGTGGCAAGGTAAGTATCCCATAATGCACTAGTAAGAATCCCCAGATCTCATTTGCCACGTCTAAGAGTTCAGAAGTGTCTCTTTCTTGGCCGTGGCTAAGTTGGAATATTTTCTTAAGATATTTTATAGTGATCTTTTTTGACTTTAATAGTTAGTTTAGTATTGATAGCTTACTGTTGTTAACTTGTAGTAGTTAGTGTGTTTTTGAACTTTATTGAAAATTGTTGTTGCTAATTGTTGGCTGTCGCTTCTGGAGGTCTTCCTTAGTGGTATTCCTCATTTTTCTGTGTGCTAGTTATTGCTAGTCTTTTCTTAGGCATAGGTCTGTTTTTTTGGTTAGGACCTACTCTAGTCTTTGTTTGTTGATTGTTTATTCTCTCTCTCCATTTAGGGCTAGGCCCGTTTAAGTTAGAGGACCTAGTCCTCTATTGCCTTTTTCCTTTGTGTGTTGTTTCCTCAGCAGGGCTAGGCCCATTTAAGTTAGAGGACCTAGTCCTCTGTTGTCTTTCTCCTTTGTGTTGTTTCTTGAGCAGGGCTAGGCCTGTTTAAGTTGGAGAACCTTTTCCTCTCTTCCTATTATCTTTCTAAGCTTATAGTCTGTGATTGTTGTTTTGGCAGTATGTCTAAGGAAACTTCAAGACCATAAACCTTCGGGTTTCAAGAAATGCTTAAAATGTTCACAAAAATGTCCTTGACTGACGGGCATAGTATTTTTGTCTATTGTTTGGGAGCCATATATCTACAGGAGACATGTACTTTTTGCCACACTTTTAGTTCCCGGGTTCTCCAGGAAAGGAAGAACAAACTGGTCTTGAAAGGTCTCCTTAAGCCTTCCTTTGAGGAGGATTTAGCAAGTTCTTCCTCTTCTCATTCCAGGTCTCCCTCTTCTAAATAAGAGAAGACCAAGTCGGTAAAAAGACAGTCTCCTACACCGACTGTTAAATCAGCACCTCCATAGAAAATTGCCAAAATTGACAAACCTTCTACGTCTTTGGCTCCTCTGCTTTTGGAGCCAGTTAAGATTATTGACATAGACCATCCAGTTTCGGCCCCAAGTTTTTCGGAGCCGATAGCTGAACCCATACCTCAGAGCCAGTCAAGAGATTTATTACCGGTATCCCATACACTTAGACCTCCAATTTTGCAGAGATCTCGATCCCCTACCTTGTCTTCCAGATCCTCCAGGAGTTTTTCTGAGGAGGATGTCGCGAGAGTGGTGTTAGACTTTTGAAGTTGTTGGCATTAGCAAATTTCTTGTCAGCTCCGACCAAATCGGTTCCGGAGCTGTCTAAGGCCATATTACCTGATTCTGTTCCTCCTCTGAGCCATACTGGTCTTTTGGAGCAAGAGCTGTCGGTGCCGTTTGTTGTGGAACCATCAGTTCCAGCACCCCAACTATCTCATAGCTGAGTTCCGCTCTGACACCTTCGGTGCCGTCCCTGGTGTCTAAGAGCCAAAGCTCACCAGTCAGCCTCGATGTGGGTGTTTGAACCCGAACTTCTTCGGTTCCGAGCCTACCTCTCGGTAGCCGATCGCTATTTCTGCTTCCTCGGAACCGGTGGTGTCCTTTGAGCCGGAGAGATCTGCCTTCAAGATGATGAGGAGTGTACTCTCTAGATCTTCAGCTTCACACAAGGGTACCGGTGCTCTTCCCCCTCAAGCTCCAGTCTGTGTCAGCACCATCTCTGTCTTGACAGCAGAGACCTGCAACCTCAGGAGCCCCCTTGGGTGGCCCCCAGTCTTCTGAGACCTCCCCAGAATACCCTTCTGAGGAGCCTCCTCGGAAGAGAACTTGCAAGAGGAAGAACATAGACTCCCCTAATGAGTTTATCACCTCTGATACTGACCTCGAGGAGTCAGAAGGGTCCCGTAGGTCGTCCTCTGATATCTCCTTTGTAGATATCCTAGAGATCCTGAAACAGAGAGGCGGCTGGCCCACTGTCACCCCTTCTGATGAGGAGTCACTGTACCTGAAGGCTTTCAGGTCTCAACCTTCAGCCTCTTGGGTGTCTCCACCTTTCGATGAGCTGTTAGATTTGGTGAGTCGAAAGGTGTGGGAAACTCCTGATGCCATGGAACCAGTCCCCAGAAGGTCGAACACATTTCTTTCCGCTCCTAGAGAAAGAGTTTTTGACCAAAGGTGTGCCTGTAGATGCCATGGTGGTGGCAGCAGCCACAAAGAAAGAATTAGCTGAAACTTCCTCATCTGTCCACCCACCAAACAACAAAGTCTTGAACAATGGACAGATACGGGAAGCATATTTTTTCTTCAGTGGCTTTTACACTCAGATAGCTGAATTACTTCACCCATTTCACTAGGCTTCAAAGAGATCTCCTAAAAGAGCTAGGAGATACTCTCCAAGGTACTTTAACTGAAGGAGTCCCTGAGAAGGTTACTGCTCAGTTGTCCAACTTAAACTCTATTGTTAACTCCTCCATGAGGCTGATATCTTATGCAGCAGATGGAGTGAGCAGAGCAGTGGGTTCAGAAGTTTCCTTTCGGAGGCACTCCTGGATGCGCTTATGTAACTTTGCGGAGCCCTTTAAATCTACATTTACCAATGCCTCCTTTGACAGTTCCTCTCTGTTTGGACCAAAGGTAAAAGACACACTCACCAGATGTGAGCAGGAAGGGAAGACTCTCTCTGCCGTGGGAGTACGTTTTTCCATCCCTTCTAGACCATACCCTAAAGGTCAGAGAGGCGGAAAAATGTGGTTCAAGAAATCTCAAGAGTTTTTTCCCAGACGCACAAGGTGATTCCTTCTCCAGAGGAGGAGGAAATAATGGTAGACGTCACCCTAGAGGCGGGGGGGGGGTCCACAAAACCAGGGTGGCTGTGATTCTTTTCATGGACGTCCCTATCAGCACTCCTGAAGTGGGGCCCGACTGCGCTTCTCTGGAGCCAGTCGGGGGTTGCTTATCTTACCCAGAAGCCTGGCACGACATCACAGAAGACAAGTGGGTACAAAGAATAATTTCCAGGGGATACTCCATACCCTTCTCTTTTCCACCTCATCTAACCAAGAAAATCCCAGATGCTCCACCCAATCACAGGGATCAAGCAGCTATAGAAGTCCAAATGTTGCTTCAAAAGAGAGTCATCCAAACCGTCCCTGCAGACCCAGATAGGATTCAGAACTCCAGATTCTTTTTAGTGCCAAAACGAACAGGGGACTGGAGACCCATCTTGGATCTTACAAGTTAAACAAATCAGTGAAGAAGTCCAAGTTCCGAATGGTAACACTGCAGTCTATACTCCCTCTGTTAGGGAAGGACAGTTGGATGTGCTCCATAGACCTCCAAGATGCGTACTACCACATAAAAATGGACAGAGCATCAAGGAGTCATTTACACTTCTGGTTGGGAGCCAGTCATTACCAATTTCGTGCTGTGCCCTTTGGTCTCACCACAGCCTCCAGAGTGTTCACCAAATGCAGAGCAGTAGTAATGGCTCACTTGAGACTTCTTGGATTCCAAGCATCTCCATACCTGGATGACTGGCTCCTGACTGCCACCACCAGGCACCTACTTCTATAAACCAGGGATTCAGCCATCCGAGTCTGCACTCAGCTAGGCATTACTATAAACTGGGAAAAGTCTGCCTTGTCGCCCTCTCAATATGTGACTTTTATAGGCGCAGAAATGGACACAGTCACAATGATGGCTCACCTTCCTTCAGACAGAGTGCAAAATCTAAGACAACAAATATACAGCCTGCTTCCCCAACACAAGGTCAAAGCAAAGACAGTGCTCAAACTTCTAGGAACCATGGCCTCTACTATAACTCTAATTCCACTAGCCAGACTACATATGACAATTCTGCAATGGCTACTTTTTTCCCAGTGGTCTCTTCAGCAACTGCCTCTGTCTCATCCCATTTTAATAACGGAATCTTGCAAAAAGGACCTTCGTTGGTGGATCCAGTCCAATCAACTAACGATAGGGAGACCATTAATTCCTCGTCAGCCCGTTGCTACTGTAATCACGGATGCCTCCCAGATTGGGGGGGGGGGGTATTATCTAGGAAGGACAGTCCAAGGCACATGGCAAGAACACGAGGCTTACTTGCATATCATTGTTCTAGAGATGAGAGCAGTGCTACTAGCGTTGCAAGCACTTCACCACTTTCTTCCTCTAGGGACAATAGCAATCCAATCAGACAATACGTCAGTGGTGTGCTATATAAACAAACAAGGGGGAACCAGATCCTACCCCCTATGTTAAGAGGCTGTATGTGTTTGGCAGTGGGTGATATCTTCCCAACACTTTCTAGTTGCAATGCATATCCCGGGGAGAACCAGTGTGATAGCCAACAAGCTCAGCAGGGCAATCTTGATGCCTCACGAGTGGTCTCTGAGTCAGAAAGTCGTGGAACAGATTTTCCGCAAATGGGGGCAGCCTTGCTGTGATCTGTTTGCTACCCCAATGAACACCAAATGCAGCAGCTACTTCACCCTTGCCCCCCCCCCAGGGGAAACACAGACAGACGCACTTGTCCACAATTGGCCCTCGGGAGATCTTTATGCTTTTCCTCCCTTTCCGCTAATATTGAAAGTGATCCAGAAAGCAAAGACTTTGGGAAGCAGAATGATTCTCATCACTTCTTACTGGCCTCATCAGATTTGGTTCCCCTTTCTTGGGCCTCACCTTCTGGATGATCCATGGACTCTGGACCCAGTACCAGACCTTCTGACACATATGTCAGGCACATTCCATCCCTATCTCTACACCCTCAACTTGACAGAGTAGCTGCTCTACTTCCATCCCTAGTCCGGCTTTATGATTTCTCCCCTTCGGTTACATATATCCTGACGTCTTCTCATAAACCTTCTATGAGAAAATTGCACGCTATCAAATGGAAAAGATTTTCTCTCTGGGCACAAGCTTAGAACATAGATCCATACACCGCCTCCATTCCCTTAGTGTTAGAATTTCTAACCGAACTTTTTCATCAGAGATCAGCTGCTGCTACAATCAAAGTTCGATTAGCAGCTATGTCCAGTTTTCATTTGGGACAACATAAACCTAATCTTATGGCTCACAGATTGCTTAGATCATTTTTAAAAGGCACTACCTTACTAAGACCTCCTTTTCAAGAACCTATATCTCCCTGGGATCTAAAGTTTGTTCTTTCAAAACTTACCTCACTGCCTTTTGAATCTTCACAGACATGTGATTTAAAGTTCCTTTCATGGAAGACCATTTTTCTAGGAGACATTATGTCTGCCAGAAGAGTGTCAGAGCTGCAAGCACTCTGTCTGACCTCCTTGATATTTCATAGAGAGAGAGAGAGTTTCCCTTCGCACTAACCCTTCATTCATTCCCAAGGTTTATTCAAAATCAAATATGAATCAAACCATTGAACTGCCAGTCTTTTTTCCAAATCATACAAACAAAGCAGAACATAAGTTTCATCAACTTGATGTACACAGACAGTTAAGGTTATATCTACATAGAGCCAAAGAGTTTAGGAGCTCAGACCAATTATTTGTATCTTTTTCGAAGACAAGAAAAGGAATGCTAGTCTCCAAGATAACGTTATCAAACTAGATTTCAAATTGCATATCTTTTATTTACTCTTCTAATGGCAAAGAGCTCCCATTTAAAATGAAAGCTCATTCCACCAGATCTATATCCACATCTGCCGCTTTTCAAGCCAGATTTCTAATGGACAGTATATGTGCAGCAGCAACTTGAGCTACCCGTCATACCTTTATTACTCATTACAAATTAGACTTGGCCACCAGGGATAGACCCTCCTTTGTTTGCATGGTTCTTAGGAGTGTATTCCTGTGAGCCACCCAAGAAAAAATGTGCTAGGGATGCTGTCCCATGTATAAGAATAAAGGCGAGATAGGACTACAGAACATAAAGAAGTTATATATTCACCATAACGTTCCATGTTTGTAGTCCATCTCGCCCCTCATTCTTACGAACCCACCCACCTACCCCCATCCATGTTTCCTTGGAGGATCTGGGGACAAGATAGTGTCTATCTTCCTTAGGGTTGAAGACCTATCATCTTTGTTTTTCCTTGTGGAAATACTTTATATCATTTTTATAGACAACAGCAAACCAGATCTGGGGATTCATACTAGTGCATTATCGGATATCTACCTTGCCACAAGTCAACTTAGAGACTTTGAGCTTTGTAATCAGGGGATCTTGTGTGCAGGCCCCCAGATTCGCCACTGCATTCTTCTGCAGAAGTTTATAGTGGCTCCCAGTAACTGAATGATCCACCAATTTACTCAGCTCTCTAATATTTAAAATATTAAAAGGAGGATATTGCCCCCCTCTGAAAAGACTTTTCCCCATCAAAGAACCAACCTACTCCCCAAAAAATCCCCAACTTGATCACATCTCCCAATAGACCATCTTTAAAGACAGTTATGGGAGAAAGGGCCTTTTCAAGTCTGGAACCAGTCTTGTGGAACAATCTTTTCCATGATTTAAGGGGTAAAGAAACACTTTTCTACTTCAAAATCACTCTATCTGAAAAGCTCCGTAAAGAGTCTGCATGTAAATGCTTTATGGATAATAGCTAATAATGCTGCAATCATTCCTACTTTTAGCTAGCCACTTTAGTGAAATATATGTACAGTTTATTCGCTACTGATGCATGTGTCATTGTTTTTTCATTGTGTTTTTGCATTTTTTATTTCAAATTTAATTATCACTATATATTCACTTTATTTATTTTGTACTATTGTATTTTACACTTCCATTTTGTTTTACACAACTGTGACCAGGTCATGACTGAAAAGGGTCTTCGGACCAATTCACGTACCCAGCTATCAAACAGAAAAAATAAGAATTATGGCTTCTGTTCTGTGATGCTATTAAGCAATTAATATTTTCCACAAGTGTGTAGTCATAAAAAATGTTATCTCTGGAAGATGTACAATACGTTTGTTTATATTTAAGAGTTTCTTAACCAGGTAGATGTGTTGGTCCTGATTTTTTTGCCATGATATGGATGTAATAACATAGACTTCTAAAGCAATTGCGTCATATACCATATTGTGCAAATATTTTCAGCGAAAGGTATTCAGAGTCTGCAAATTACAAAGCAAGTATTTTAAACTGAATACCCTGAATAGATGTGTTTATTTGAGAAACATGCTTAGGTTAAGTGGAAATTGAATGTTGTGCCTGTCTTCACACCATTATATCAGTAAAAAGATTATACAAAGCAATATTCAGTGACTGAGATACGATGTGTAGCAGTGATTGTTTGAGCTTATGGAGAGAAACAAAGAGAAAGTTTGTACAGACTTAGTTTTGAAAATGAGTATTTCCGTATATATTTTGGTATGCATATATATGGACTCATGTTGTTAAATTGACAGTATGTTAGCTAAATCCCATTTCCGTGAAAATAATTTGCCAATAATCACTGGCAGTGAACTTCAAAAGAAATTATTTTTTGTTTTGTTTTGTATGTATACATGTGTGTGTGTGTGTGTGTGTGTGTGTGTGTGTGTGTGTGTGTGTGTGTGTGTATATATACAGGGATTCACTTTAGAAGATCGAAAACCCATAACATTGAAATTCAAAACAGACCAAAATCTTGAAAATTCAAATCACTGAAAACTCAAAACATTGAGTATACATAGGAAACCAGCATTTAATATATGCCAGCACAACTACATACAGAAACAAATAAAAAACAAACCATATTACACTTGCAACTGTAAGCACAGGGGCAAACCCCCCTGCACCCCCCACATCCCCCTGCTATCAACTCTGAGATCACACTACACAAAACAAAATGGCAAACATACCATTCCAGCTTCATAAATGCATGTTTAAATTGTAAAAAAAAATATCTTCAACCTTCTGTTAGAAACACTGCTTCACTGTTAAAATATTGCACATTACTATATATCTCTCCGATACTTACTGGAGTTTCATAGGTAACCTCAGTCATGTTCCCTTATTACTTGCTATACTACAACATAACATATCTTATTGTAGTTTAGTGCAGTCTTGGAGTTGATATCTTTAAGTAGTAGGGGGTGTGGGGGTGCAGGGGGTTATTTTTGAAGACGTGTAATATGGTTTGTTTTTTGTTTCTGTATGTAGTTGTGTTGGCATATATTAAATGTTGGTTTCCTATGTATATTCAATGTTATGGGATTCAATGTTATGAGTTTTCAGTGTTTTGAATTTTCAAGATTTTGGTCTCAATGTTTTGAATTTCAATGTTATGGGCTTTCGGTCTTCTAAAGTGAATCCATGTACACACATACACGTGTGTTTAGTCAATCCACACAAATGTAGACCTGCTTGACATTGATACACTTACATTGACAAAAGCACATAGACACACTACTGCACTTGTTCTGAGGTTAATCCTCAAAATGTGGAAAACAAGAACAGTGCTTTTTGTAGTGGGGGCAAGCTCCCCCCCTTTACTCCCATGTGAGAGACTGACCGCCCCTGCTAATTCTATACTAGCTCTGAGATTGCATATTCCTCTGATGTTGACCAAAAACAGTAGCAACAAAGTAAGTCAGATATAATCAGGTCACTCTTAGCCACGATCGACCAATGTAATACGAACTATATATATATATATATATATATATGTATATGTATATATATATATATGTATATATATATATATATATGTATATATATATATGTATATATATATATATATATGTATATGTATATATATATATATGTATATATATATATATATATATATATATATATATATATATATATATATATATAGAGAGAGAGACACACACACACACATGCATATATTTTTTTCATAAAGCTTCTGAAAATTTAATTAAATCGTACCAAAAGGGCTACATGTGAGAGAATTCTTGCTGTAAAGTCAGCAAGTACCAAAAAAAAAAAAAAAACTCCCATGTTAAGAATGCAGGGAACCATCTGGGAACCCTTTTATACACAGTTTGGGTTTTATGGTAGGGTGCTTGAAAGAGAATTGTACAGATGGCTGCCTTAAAAGATTTTTTTTTTGTATACACTGTTTAATACGCACATCTAAATTCAAGAAACTTTTCTGGAGTAAACTACTTAACTATATCTGAAAATTTATATTAATGACATTTGAAGCCTGTAGTCTTAACACCAGTACAAGTTCAGATGGCATTCCTGGTACATTTTTAAGACCTTAGGTAAAAGTTTGTGCCCGTATCTTACTATTTTATCTCAAATGCTAAAATGTGGCATTGCTCCTGAATTATGGAGAACTGATCTAATATTTAAAGGAAGTAATATTTTTGATCCTGGAAACTACCAGCCTATGTTTAACTTGCATTATTAGAAAACTGAAAAAAATGTCTTTCCAGTTAGTCTTACGTAAAGGGAATATTTAAACTAACTTTGATTTATCCCTTTTATAGCCTGTATTTATAATCTCATATAGTTTTAGAATGAGGTAATAGTTACAGATGAGTCTAGATTTCCTATAAATGTGGTCTTCTGCATCTGAGGAAGCCATTTGACAGCATTCTGCTGGATAAATATAATTTCTCAGTTAATTATTTATAATGTGAACCCTTGCATTCTAGTATTCACTTCAGATTTCTCCATCACATTTTCATTTCCTGTTACTGGGGGGAGGGGGTGTATAATTTATGTTAAGTCTTGCAACTCATTGTTACAATCTTTATTGAAATATTGGTAATTTGCTTCTGTCCTGACTTTGCAGCCTGAACTGATGCACCTCTTCACAAATATCACCATGTCTCACAAGTACTACAACTCCATCCTGGGCAGTATATTGACTCTTGCCCCCCCCCCCTTTGCAATCGGCCCTTTTGTAATATACCTTGTCTTCCATTTCAGACCTTTCATTTGTGGACAAGGTTGTTTCCATAGTACACTCCAAATGCTTTGTCAGCATCCATCCTCATCACCCCCCGACTAGTGTAATGCTATAATATGCTTTCCCACTGCTATGCTTCTTGTTGTCTCTTCTAAAGCAGGCAACTTGTTAGTCTAAACTTAAGCTAGGCATGAACTCTGACTAAACACATGCAGACATTCATTCTGCACAGTATTTTTTTTACCTTCAGTTCCCAATTTGTTGCTATTTTCCACTCATATCAATTACTACCTTTCCTTTTCAGGATTAGTTCTGTTAGCGTATGTGTTTTTCTAGGAGCCCGTGTCTATAAGGATTATATGTTACTGTGGTCAGAGTTTCAGTACTGATGTTCTCTGATGCATCTTTAATTCAGTCACTATTGAATTCTCTAACATTGTCACTGAATTACTTCTGGTTTGAGCCATGTTTGTTCATGCAACAGTGAATACATTTCTTTACAAATTGTAATGGTCTTTGTGTTCATAATGCTTCCAGCACTGGAATGTGTAAATTGATCGGCAATGTAAAGGGACCAAGTGTGAAGATATGTAAAAGCTGCCAGCCTAGCCAGATAGAATTTTGTAGATAATTATGTCATTTGTAAATATTAATATAAGCCACAAGCTTGTTCTCTTAAATGGAAGAAATTAGTGTTAAATGTTGAATTTCAAAAATGTAACCACATTGCTCTCTGCTGGAGGAAAGCTGATAAGTCAAGCATTGTATAATTGTTTGATCTCAAAACTCGGAGCCGAAATGTCTGGATGAAGGAATTCTTCAATTGTTTTGAGACCAGAGTTAATTGCTAGAATTTGCATGTATAATGTCTTTTATTGCTGTAGCTTCCACCAGGTAAAAGATCAAAAGGGCTGCTAAACTCTGAATTTCTGTTAGCCTGGGAACCAGAGGAAAAAATGATGTAATCTTGAATGAGTCAGTCGCACTGTGTTATCAGTTTAATGACAGAGAAACTCAGAGCATTCTGCATTTGTTTTCAGAACTGACATCATCACCAGCACTGCTTTGCTCTATATGTAAGTTTATTTTAGAACTGTGTTTGCTCTTAGATATAGCTAGGAAATAGGAAGATTAGACTAGTTGTTTTCTGTATTGATGTCAGAACTTTTCTACTGTATTATTTTAAGCATTTATCTGTGATCTCTGAACTCTTGACTAGCACTGTGTAGTAAAAGGTATTGTTTTGTGCTATTATTTATTATTAAATATGTTTAAGCTTTTCATTGTGGCTTTTTTATGTAGAGATAATGTAAGCTCTAGAGTACATTGCATGTATACAGTAAAACTGTACTAAGCCACTCAAATAAGCCTGGCTGTTCAATTACAATTACCATTTGGATAATAATATTGCACAGTAATAATTGGACACCCTTTGATAAGGGCCTTATTAGTAGCTGATACTAGTGGTTGATGGCAAGTGGTACTACCGTATAGTCGGGCAGAAGGGGCATAGCTGGAGAACCTGTGCCAGCCTTCCCTAGGAGTGTCTGTGTGTTCGTATATAACTCATATCTCAAAGTGTGTGTATGTCAGCTACTTGGGCAGGGACATGAAGCACTGGTTGGATAGAGGGTGCTGGAGGTTTTAGCTTGACCACTAGGCTGAGATCTGGACCCTGTAGCTGTGCTAGTCTGGAGTCTTATTGGGGATCTGGAGTGAAAGGGAGAAACCAACCCCAGAATGACTCTGATCTCTGTATCCTCTTAAGGGAAATTGCACTTTACTGTGTGTGTATTTGTTATCCTTCCCAATGTGGACGCCCCTCACTGGTGTTAGTGGTGAGGATTGAGGCTTCTTGATTGCTGGGCCAGTGCATGGGTGTCACACCAAGTGCCAGCTTCAAGTTCATGTAAGTCCATTGCAACTATCTTGTACCTAGATACTAGGTCTGCTTTACTTCTAGGAAACCTCACAGTTGCCAGCAATCTGTACATCAAGTCTTTGTTTCCTGAACTGCAGAGCAGTTTCTGCAGTGTGTCCACAGAAAAATGTCCATAGTGAAGGAGCACATTCAGTAAAACTTTCTGCTTTTCTTCCATGGTCTCTCAAATTATGAATACACTGTTCTCTCAATTATTCTCCCAAGGTCATTATCTAGAAAACTAACGCACCAAAGTCCACAGCCAGTGAATTCAAGTCACTGGTTGTTTAAAGATCACTGCTTTGTTATTTCCATGTCCAAGACTGTTCATGCCATTTTTAAGGACTATTTCCTGATTAACAAAATTATCTCCAGTGGAACTTCTACTCTACTTCATAATTACACTTGTCCTGTTTTTGTTGGTATTTTCAGTCTCTTGGTGGAATATACTACTTTTGCATCTTTAAACTTGAATGTACTGCAAATAATAGGTGTATTAGTTTTCAGTATGTTTTCTACCTCAGTCTGACTCAGTTCACTAATATAGCTGGCTATCTATTTTTTTTTAACCAACGATGCACTTGCATGAAATGTCGATCACAACAAAAATCTCTCTGCATTTAAAGCTGGCTGGTTGGAAAATGTTTGTTGCATTCTTCCATATCTTCAGATGTTTTGCTTTCCTCCATTATTTTATCTTCAGATGTTTTGCTTTCCTCCATTATTTTAACATGTTCACCTTTGGATAGTTTTTAGCCTAGTGATTGGTATTCTAACCTACAGCACATTTGGATCTCCTGCCTTGCTCATCTAGCAGATTTGTATTTGGTAATGGTGATTTCACCAATCTCTCTTGCCCACCCAACTTGCTGCTTTTTTGTCTGCTTTTGCAGTGCCTGATGCCTTTTCTTCACGAATGTGCTTTAGGGCTGATTTCACTGAGACAAAAGTACATTGACTACATGTTCTTAATGCTAATTGTCTGTCTTTTACATTTAAGCATATAATATATAAACTTTAAAGCATGCAGTACGTCTAGGAGCACCATATGTATATCCCGAGATTCAGTAACACCTGTATTAAGTGTACACTGTTCTGAGTGAACAGACAAGACAGACATAACTCACACCTTCTTCCTCCTAATTTTAGTTTTCCTACTGATATTCTTGCAGCTTTAAATACTGACAGGGATTCATAAAGATTACCACAAGTTTAGACTACATGTACACTTAGTGTAATCTTTCTGAGTGACTAGAAAGCACAAAAAATGTGATAAGAATGTTCTTGAATAAATATTGTGTACACTTAGTGTAGGCTTTGTTGAATCTGGCCCACACACACACACGCGCACACACATACACCTGCCTGCCTATGTTCCCTCAAAATCAATTGTGCTCTTATTGATAGTTGTTGTACGCAATTGTATTTCATTCTGCTTTCCATTACTGTCACTAGTCCTCTTTGAATTACTACATGCATGTCTTTTTGCAAAATGTTATCTACTTTATCTGCAGGCTGAGCCTGAAGTTGATCAGTTGTGATAAGTGCTGTACCCTGGTTACCAAATTCAGTCAAATGAGAGCATGCTTCATCAGTCCAGTCTTTTTCTGCTGTCAAGAACAGAACATCAAGTCTAGCTATTAAGAGTGAACATACCTTAATTGATTTGTGTTCATATACTTGCCTAAAGCATCAGTTCCAATGTTGTCTTTTGTTCTCTTTGTAACAGCAGAATTGTGAGGTCATGTTTTCATTTTGCATGCTCAGTAACTTGAGTTCAAATTCTAACCTCATTTTTCCAGCTTTCCTAGGGATTTTTCTCATCAAAAGGAGCAGGACTGTATAGTTGGAAACCATTGTGTGTGGCCAGTGGAAAGGTTGAACAGACTGAGTTCTCAAGATGCGGAATTTAAGCTTTTGAGCATTCCTGTTGCACACGCAGCACCACACAGGTACACACTTTTGAGCATTCACCGCTGCAAAAGCACTTGCATGTTGCCACAGAGGCAATACTGCTGAAAAACTATTAAGAACCAAGTGTAGAAGTAGTTGTGATGCCACACCACTGGCTTAGTAATCAAGGAGCCTCAATCCTCACCACTAGCCACTAGTGGGGGACAGTCATTGGAAGGATGACAGGTACACACACACAGTACTTCCAGATACATCTCTCTGCATCAAGTGCAATTTCCCTTAAGAGCACAGAGAGACCACAGTCAGTCTGGGGCTAGTTTCTCCCTCTTTCTCCAGATCCCCAATAAGACTCCCCACTGGCACAGCTATAGAGTTGAGAACTCAGCTGAGTGGCCAAGTCAAGACCTCCAACACTCTCTCTCTGTCCAGCCAGTGCTTCATGTCCCTGCCCAAGTAGCTGAGACACACTCTTGGAGATTTGTTTTACACACACACACACACACACACACACACACACACACACACACACACACACACACACACACACACACACACACACCCCTCAGAAAAGCTGATGCAGGTTTACTAGCTATGCCCCCTTCTGCCCAGACTATAAGGTAGTTATTACCACCACCAGCCAACTCTTTATCAGCTACTTTAAGGGCCTTAACAAAGGGTGTCCAATCTTACTGTGTAATGTTGCTATCAATACAAATGGTAGTTTGACCAAGAGCAAGGCTATTAGTGGCCTACATTGTGTCACCAAATAAATATGCAAGTACTTCTCAGAGCTTAAATATCTCTAGCCTGACCAGCCACAATGAAATGTTTAAATATATTCAATAATAAATAATAAAAGAACAAGAGAATACTGAATATACATTTACAGTAACATGAGTTCAAAATCACAGGAAATATTTAAAACAACATTGCAGGGCAGTCTTAAATAAATATAGAAAAATATCTAAGCTAAGCTTTGCTATATTCCTGACTGTATCTAAGAGAATTACTGTAACCTAGAAACTTACTCAGAGCAGCCAAGGCAGATGTGGTGAATGGATCTTCTCTAGTTGTTGTTGTTGTCAGGTCAGAGACAGAATACATAATGCCCTGTCTCTCAGAGGGTTCTTAAGTTAATATCTCAAATATTACTGCTGGGATAGCTTGCAGAATGACATCATTTCTTGTCATCTGACTCTATCCCAGGTAAAACCCCCACTGCTGAATGCTAGCAGTATTTAGCATCCGCCTGTGAAAATGCATACACAAGGGACTTCCCTCAGATCTTTGCAGATCCTGGAAGTCATAAAATAATAAAACACTTCCAAGACAATACAGAAACAGAAAACTTCTCAGCACAGACATTGTGTCTGTTGCTGCTCTGAAACTGAAAGATAACATCTTTTTATGGCACAGCCATAAAGTAATTTAATTTCAGCTATTTTTCTGAAGTTTTGCAAGTTCGCCTTCTGTATTCCAGTTTTCTTTGTTAAAATATATACTTTTAAACAGTTACAGTAGTGTATGTACATTCTGTTCTTTTCCAGTAGGGTACACTGTGGTTACATTTTTAAGTTCACTACTTTACAAACCCTTTTCAACACACAGTTCTGTATACACATAACATACAGTTCTAATACAGTTGTAATACAAACATCTTACACAAATCATTTCAATATTCACCAATGACATATAATTATTTACAGAATTCCATATAGCTATGCTGACGGTATCTTCCTTTGTCACACTTCTATATAAATCATGTTGATATTCACAAATGACATATAATTATTTACCAAATTCCAGATAGCTGGGCTGGCAGTATCCCCCTTTGTCACAGTAGTACCACAAAAAATGCCCCCCAAGAAACAGATGCTGGAGTTCCAAACAAAAGATAGTGACTTTAGACTTGACACATGCCACTCGCTTATTTTAAAATTCTCAAGTGCAAAAGCCACAGTCCTTGAGTGCATTTGACGTACCGCAGTTGTGTGTTACTTCCTATACCCTCATTCATGGAGAATGACTCATAACAGATTCCACAGTCCTCATCTTAATTACATTTGTTACCATGTTCTATATATTGGTTTGAGTGACATTTTCAGGATTACCCAGGCCTCAATCACACCTATTGTTTGGCATCTACTTCTCAGAAGTACAGGCCAACATGGGAGGACTTTGACCAAGTTGTAGACGACGACGCACTGGGCTAGTGGAAAGTGCAATGGACACGGATATCCTTCAGGATATCCCTCACGGAAATGGGACTCGGTGGTGCCAGAGCCATGGTGTTAAAGCCCAAGCCAAATTGTATATCATAAAAATGTATAAAAATAAAGGTAACCAAGCTACCATATAGTGGCAACCATCTAGCACAGGTAAGGTTTATCATAATTAAAGCCGAGTTATAAAATACCATCATTCACATTTATTTAGAATGAAAATATTGAACATGACCTTAAAAAAACACATATAGAAAAAACATCACAGTTTGATATAACTTCATAGGTGTGTACTAGGCTAATGGCCCTGGAGCTTTTACAAGCCTAGCCCATAGGATTACCCTGGCATCGTGACACCCAACCTTAGTTCCCAGTGCCTCTGTTGAGTAGAGCCACTAGAGTGATCCCCTTGGTGAATTTTCTATTTCCCATCCACTCATTAAGATATCTGTTGAAGAGGGCCAGTGAGGTACTCTGACATGAATGGGAAGTCTGTTCCATAGCATGGGCAGTCTCTGGGTTATAAACCTGTCCCTCCAGTACGTTCTGTTGATTGTGGTAATGAGGCTGAGGTCTCTGGAGCGTGTGGTGTGGAGGGATTGGGATTTCTTTAGATGTATCATTTCTAACAGAGCTGGGTCAGACATGGCTTTGTAAGTCAAGCAGAGATCGCCTCTAAGTAGGCGATATGAGACAGAGAATAGTTGGAGTCTTTTTAGTCTGTCCATATAGAACAAGTGTTTAAGGCCTAGGATCCTATTTGTGAGGTACTTTTGCGGCCTCTCCATTTGTTGAAGATCTTTAGTGAGGTAATTGCCAAATGGGTCATTGTACTCTATGATTGGCCTAATGAGGGAAGAGTAGAGGGAGACAATGTCCTCTTTCTTCCTGGATGAAAAGCCGTTAGTAATGAGATGTGCCACATAGAAGGACTTTCCGACCACGGTGGTAATGTGGTGGTCAAAAGAGAGATTGCTGTCATCCTGTGTTCCCAGATCTCTTATAACGCCTTCTGTGTTCAGTGGACTACCATCGATGTGTTAATTCATGGGAACTGGGTTTTTCCCCACAGGGGATGACGACACGTTTTTTGGCATTGTGCCTAAGGCCAAGGTTCTGACACCAGTCGTTGGTCTCAGTGAGGGTGTTATGTTGTTGAAAATTGTAGAATTATTGCTTGGCCATTGCAGAAGAAAAGACAAATCAATAAAGTAATGTAACAGATGTTAATTAAGTGATCATAAGATTAGCTGTTAATAGTGTAGAATCATGAAGGTGCAAGAGATGTAGGATATTTAGAGTATATAAGGGTGAGTGATCATTAATGTAGTAGTATGTAGAGAGAAGAATTGGGCAGAGAGTTAAGAACATTTATGTACACGTATCCACAGTAAGTTTTAGGATTCACAGTTTACTGGTCTGGGTTGAGCAAAAAAACATTGAGAGGCAGTTTATGGGAATTATTTTCTGGGCATATGAATGCAGTGTCCTAGATAGTTTTCTCTAAGATAGAGTTGTAAGTGATTTATGGAAGGTCTGCAGTATTGGACTACCTGTGAATTTTTGTGGAATATATTCCTGTTTGCCTAAGTTAACATTTCTAAATATTTTTCTACCATATCCAGTAGTATGTGTGTCTGTAAATGTTGTTGTCATTAGAGTTCCTCAGTGAATACAGTGTATTCCCGAAGTGGAGGATAGTATTTGCCAGTTAATAATTATATAGGTAAACATGTTAAAGAAGACGACTGTAACCTGCAGTAGAAGTCAGAGTTATTTATAGTTAGGCAGTGGGGCTCATCATGTAGGCTGTCTGAGATGAATAAATCTTAGAAATATGACTTTTGGAGTATTTCCAGGTTTTTTGTGGAGTGTTTAGAGACAATGCAGAGAAAGTCTTTCAGTGTTGGTAGTAATATTGTTATGGTAATGGCTTTCCTGGCTTCTTTTAAAAATAAATGTGAATTTTTAATAAAAAATGTCTTGCATTTTACCCTCTCTTGTTTACAGCTTTTAGATTTTTTTCTCGTTTTTTTTGTTTAAAAACAGTTCTAATGTCCATTCATTCTGTGCTGTATAGTCCTTTGCAGTAATGGTGTAACCAAACATGCTTTTGCCCTACTTTTTTTCTTCTGAAAATGGCTGTGAAACTTTATGGTTCATTGAATCAAGGCTCTAGAACTGCCTAAAGTAATGCATGTTGTATATATGTGCTTAGACTTTTGAACACTCCTCTGAACATTACATTTTTTTAATAACTGCAGGAGACAGCAACTCAAAACCAAGCATTCATTTTTTGCTTGTAGCCTTCACCATTTGAGAGATGTGCACATTTTCAAATGTTAGATGGAATGGTGGGTGACATTTATGACATAATTAGCACCATAGGTAAATGTCTTGCTGTACTCCAGCCAGAGACTTTCCTGACATTGCTGTATTTCATAAGAGTTTATATTTATTTATTTAATTTATTTATTTGCAGTTTGTTTGCCAGGATAGTCCATTGGGCCATGAAGAGCCAATTTTCAATGGAATCCTGTGGAGAAAAGCTCTATAATACAAAGAATCAAAGTAAAATAAAAAGGTACTTGCGTATTATTGCAAACAGATTTTTGCGATAATACGGCTTGCTTCCCGATCATTAAATCTGTTCGTTGATGTGGTTGAAATGGAAAACAGTGTGTTTTCTTTACCAAACCAGGTTGTTTTCTGGAGGGCTATCAACACAAACTAAAAAAACATACTGTTTCTTCCTGCTCTTTACTGGCAGCATATCGCTTCTTGGCAAGGCTGTCCACTGAAGTTCTTTGTCAGCCAGTGCTGTCAGATTACGCTCATACATACCAGATGTTTGCGATTCTCTTACAACCAGCTTCCAATTCTCTGATAATTCCTGACGATTATGGACAAATTAGTCATTGTCCTTAATGTCATGATTTGGGACAGTTTACGGTATAAACTGCATGCCTTTTTGCACTGTTCTGCAAATCGGAGTTGAGATGGACCCGAGCAGTATGTCAGGAAAAATGTAGTGGCTGACTCTGGAAGTTGGTTGCGAAGCAGCAGTGTTGGCCCCCGGAGTGTTATGCTCTGTGATGTGTGTTTAATAATAAATGAATTATGTCAGTAGATGTTAAATTTTTCCCCCTTTTTGGATGGTGTGTGAACTGTCAGTTGCTTTTTACCCCTTTTGGGCTGCTAGGTCTGGGGAAGGGAATATGCTGCAGACATGGCTCTTTGCATCCGGCCACACAATATCATCGCTTGAAAGGAGAACGTGTCTTTGCTGTCACTTTGTCTTTTCGGGATCGAGTTTTGGCCAAGCCAGAAAAAAAACACAGTACTTTGTTCACAACTGTTTACATTCAGTGAGGTTGTGCTGTGATTGTGATTCAGAGTAATTACTCCATTTCACATACTTCTGCTGTGTTGTGTGCACACATAACAGGACTTGGAAAAGTACTATGACTGACATGATGTCGGGAAATGGCATAGGTTCAAACAAGCAGTCATTTTTCAAGTACTACACTATTCTATTCCTACCTCAACAAAGTGTTTTTTTTTTGTTTTTTTTTACAGATAACATTCCCTGTGTGATTTTGCTTATATTTATGGTTAGTCACACACCGGGAAGCAAGCCATATTATCACAAAAATCTGGTTGCGATAATACGCAAGTATCAATAAAAAGAATAAAAACAAATACATAATAGTAATACACAGAATGCAAAGTACAAAATAGTAATACAGTATATACAATTGATGCAATGCAAGATAAGTGTTAGAAGCAAAAATGCAGTTTATATATATATATATATATATATATATATATATATATATATATATATATATATATATGTATATATATTATATAAAGAGACAGTTCCTCGAATGTCATCACTCCCAGTAGAGATTCTGTTTAGCATCAAGCAGTGATCCTAGAGATGATAATGTTATTAGCAGAACTGGCAAGAGGCACAGCTAATTGCATGGTGAGTTTGACCAGATTTGAACCCCCCCCCACCCCCACAATTTTTTTTTAAATATGATAGAATGGATATTTGATTGCAATAATGCAATCAAAGGTATATTCACTTTTCTTTATTTTTGATATCTGACTTAATTGTTGCATTTCAGTCTTTCTTTGAAAGAGTTCTTCCTCATAGTACCAGTTGAATTATGCTGTATATTTTGTTGGTATTTTGTTATTGTTTTTAAGATGTTTGCTTCTTGTATGCTGTTGGTGTGCATGATTTTTTTTCTCATCTTACCTTTCCTGTAGTTCTGTAATAGACAGTAAATGGCTTGGCAGTATTGTATTCAATCCAGAAGTTTCCATTTTTCTCTGGAATTGGGAAAAGACATTATGTCAGCATCCTTTTTCTCCTGTCTAACTAATACTTGCTGTAGAGCACATGACAGTTGTTTTGTTACATTTTTTTTGCATTTATAAAAAGCTTCTCCATTTCTAGATATCCTGTTAAACCACTGGACAATGCAATGAGAACATGTCATTAAGAAAAGGTTTAAAACAACTTTACCTGTAAGCAGCTTTCTGAAATCCTCATCTATGCTGCCCTCTTAGTGTCACTTTCAGATCTTGATAAGAAATGTCATTTCCTTGTCTTTCTTGTGAGAAAGCAAACATCTCTCTTCTTTGTAGTTTACTTAGTAGATTAAAGTGTTTTCAGGATCCTTTTGCTTATCAGTAACTTGATCATATTCCATTTAGAGCATTAAAAGCATGAGAAAAAATCACAACCAAATCACGTGAAAATCTTTTTTTTTTTCTTTGTGTATGTGGGGGTGTTTAGGGAGAGATGAAATGTGGACAGCTGTCAGGATAGCAGCAGCTATCTAATATCAAAGCAGGAGTAACAATTGCATAGTGTGATTTTGTCTTCAGTTTAAATACTGTGTGGGTGCATGTGTATATATATATATATATATATATATATATATATATATATATATATATATAAAGAGAGAGAGATGTATATATAGCTACATATAGATCTATATATATATATATATATATATATATATATATATATATATATATATATATACACACACACACACACACACACACACACACCTCTAATGAGCATTCATTTTAGTAAATTTGTGATGTTGGATGTATAAGGTGATAAGTGCAGGAAAATTTCCAAATTATATTCTCAAAGTACAGCAAGCACTACTAAAAATGTCATCCTGTTTTCTTTTTGTGACAGCTAGCTTATTAGCAGTCCTTCCAATATTTATACAATAAGTAGCAATGGCAACTCATTTAATTTTATTTATTTACATTTTGTTGATTTGGTTACTTCCACCAGCCTGTGACCTGTTTTAAGAGAAGCCCTGAGGTGATGTTCATACTGAATAGGTTGCCAGCCTGGAGCTCTGAGCTGCTACCAAAAGTAGGACTCGCAGAATATTTAATAATGCTGCATTTCCTTGCACACCAGGGCACATGCTTTATAGTTCTAAATATCGAGTCCTCAGTTGAAGTTTGCAGATGTGTATGTGCTTAACTTTTCATTAAAAACTTTCTGTAAGCAAAATAATGTAGACAGTTACTGCACATAACTAGAATATTAATAAAAGTTACTGAACAGTGGCCTTACTATGTCAAGACCCCATTCACTCTGAATCATTATCATTGTGTACTGGATGGCCCCATTCACTGTGAATCATTATGTACTGGATCAGAGGTGGATCATGGACAAATGGGGTCAAAGGCATTGATAGAAATTAGGGTCCCCCACCATTCCCTTTACTTGCATGTCTCCCCACTTTAAAAGCAGAGTTCAAATCTCTCACTGTACACACCTTCATTATATTTACAAGAATCGCAGAGATTTGAATTTTTTTTTCAAAATTTACAACAGAAATATCAAGGGCCATTTGGTAAAAGCTCTTACACTGATTACAGAATTGGCATGAACAACAGTAAACTCCAGTTTTACTGACTGTCTCATATTTATTGAAACTGCACATTGGAATTCAGGGAAGTTAAAATGACAAGGGACCAAATTCATAAAACTTTACCAAATCGCATTAAGCAAGTTTGTACAATGATCGGCTGTTTGAAGGATTTGTGCAGTTCAGTGTGGCCAGCTGAAATGACTTGGTTGGATGTGTTATATAATGACCATGTAATGAAGTGATGCATATTATAATGAGGCTAAACATAATAGCAAATTGATTGAGGAACACTGAAATCCCGTTCAGCAATGCTGCACACACCTGAGATATGTACATGGCCAGAAGCTCATGTTCAGGCATTGTAAGGTCATGAATAATGTTAGGGGTTGCCGCATCTGTTGTAAACTTGTATCTGAAAGAAGCTGTTATAGTAGTCATTACAGCTGACAGTGTGCTACATTGCCTCCAGAGGTGCAGGGTCCTGCGGCACTGCTTAACATTTTATGAGGGCGGCCTAATGGTTAAGGTGTTTGCCTTGCAAACACAAGGTGCAGGGTTTGAGTCTCACAAGGGATAATTAGCTAGGCTTAAAATGCCTCACAAAGACAGTTAGCCTAGTACTAATCTATGAACCTATGTCGCCCTTGACATTGACATGGTGGATAGTTATCATGTGGATAGAGACACCGTGTTGTAAATAGTGGTCATGTCTGTGACATCCTTCCTCTGGGCCAGTAATCAAGGAGCCTCAGTCCTCACCACTGACACTAGTGACGGACATTCACGTAGAACAAAGATAGATACACACAGTATTTCCAGATGCAGCTTTCTGCACCAAGCACAATTTTCCTTAAGAGCACACAGGGAACACACTCCTGTTCTGGTGCTGGGTTTCCCTCTCTTTCACCAGGCCTGTATCCCTGCTCTAAGTAGCTTGACACACGCTCTTTAAGATTTGATTTTCACACACACACACACACACACACACACACACACACACACACACACACACACACACACACACGCACTTGGAAAAGGCTGGCACAGATTTACCAGCTATGCCCAGTCTGCCAAGACTATAAGGTAGGTACTGCCACCAGAACACTCCAAAGTCAGCTACTTTAAGGCTGTTACAAGGGTACCCAGTTATACTGAGTAAAATTAATACTAATACAAATGGAAGTGTTTTACCAATGCAGCAAGGCTTTCAGAAGTAGCCACAGTGTCTCCAAATATATATATGTACTATCAAAGGTTAAAATATTCTCTAAAAGACCAGCCACAATGAAAAGTTTAAATATATTTAATAATAAATAATAAAATAACATAAAAATACTAAATATCTCTTTACAATAAACACCAGAATTTTAGCCACAGGAAACAGTAAAAATAACACAGATGGATAGATTCACACAGATACAAAAAAACAGTACTTAACTATCTCACTATGTATCCCTGACTGATCTAAAGAATTACTATCCCCTAGTTACTTACTAAAGCAAGGCAAAATGAAGTGGGTGAGTAGTCTTCCTTCTTGTCAGGTTTCACAAACAGACTGCTTTGAGACTTCTTTCTCATCTAGTATTAAAACATTATTTCAGTGCTGGATTACAGAATGACATCACATGCATCTGGTCACTTGACTTCTGGTGCCCACACTTACCCCCTTTACTAGAAACTGAACCAGAATCCTGCACATTTGTGTTGCCATACACACATACACAGAGCTTTGCTAAGATGTGTTATAGCATCTGGAAGCTATGAAACCATTTAAAAAACATCCACCCTTCCAGGTTAGCAGTTAGGTCGCCCCTAAGGACAATGCAGTAGGATTTCTTGTCCTGGTTTTCAGACATTTTGTCTCTGGCTGCAGTCATAACTGCAAGATACAATCTTTATGGCCTAAACCAGCTAATTTAATTTCAGAATATTTTTCAAAGTTAGCTGAACTGAGATTAACCTCTTCTATTCCAGTACCCTCTGTTACAATGTATTAATTTCAACAGTTACAATACAGTCTAACATACAGGTGTATTTATTTTCTGTCCGGCAAGACTCACTGTTAGTACATTTTTAACACAAGCAGCTTTACAAATACATTTTCAATGCAAGCACCTGTACAAATCAGTTTGATATACAAATGACATATAAATCTTTACAAAACTCCAGCTAGCTATGTTGACATATGTCACACATCTACTGCCCTACTTCTCCTGGCATAGCTGGGAATACCTCACGTCATCACATCTCTCCCTCCTTTGAATACTGAAGCTAGCTTTTCAAGTGACCCTTGAGAAACTTGGCTTGAAGGTCTTGAGCCTGTCTCGGAACACTTTAACCCATAAACTTTCTTGACAGCCCATCTGAACTGACACTGGTGACCCACTATTGTGCTGCACTGTCATATCATATGTCTGCAACCATAGGCTCCACTTTAATAACTTGGCATTTTGCTGGCTGGCTCAATGTAGCCATGTTAAGGGAGTGTGGTCTGTAACTACAGTGAATTTCCTTCCATACAGATAGGGTTGAAGTTTCTACAGGGCCCATGCTATGGTTAGAAATACTTTTTTTTACTGCTGCATAACATTCCTCTCTAGGTTGGAATCTATGGCTGAGATGTACAACCGAGTGTTCTTCTCTGTCTGAGGAAACCTGGCTGAGTACAGCCCCCACCCCATGGTTCAAAGCATCCACCTGTACAAATAACATGGGGGTTCTCCCAAAGCCCCTTTAAGCTTTTTGAATGTGTGGTCACAGGCTGGGGTCCACACTACCTTATCTGGCCTGTTTTTCCTTGTGAGATCTGTGAGGGGAACAGTTATTTTACTGTAATTGGAAAAAAAAACTTTCTATAGTACCCCACTATCCCCAAGAATGCCATCACCTGCTTTTTGGGAAGGCCTCACCTGAGTAGCTTCCACTTTGACAGGTTCTGGCCTAATCTTACTACTTTTCATTCTATGTCCCATGTTGCAGACCTCTGGCATACCCACCTGACACTTACTGGGCTTAATGGTCAACCCTGCCCTTTGCATTCTGCCCAGGACCTCCCTGACATGCTGAAGGTGGTCATGCCAGGAATGGCTGTAGATGGCAATGTCATCCAGGTAAGCAAGGGCATAATCTCCTGCTAGGATATGATCTACCAACCTCAGAAAGGTCGCTGGGGCATTTTTCATCCCAAACTGCATCTTTGAGAACTCATATAATCCAAAAGGAGTCACAAAAGCTAATCTGTGTCTAGTGGGGGGAGTCAAGGGTACCTGCTAGTAGCCCTTAGTCAGATTAGTAGTTGTAAGATACTTAGCCTCACCCAGCTGCTCTAAGGCTTCATCTCTCTTAGGCTTGAGGTAAGCATCTGATTCTGTGTGACTATTTAGTGTTCTGTAGTCCACATAGAACATAGTGCTGCCATCTTTCTTTGGTACCAGCACCACTGGGGAGGCCCAGGGACTGCTGGACTCCTGGATTACCCCCAGTTCCAACATTTCTTGTATCTCCTCCATCAGAGTCTGTCTGACTCGCTCAGGCACCCTGTAAGGGCCTGCTTGATAGGCCTTTGGAGTCATGTATCTACATGGTGGTGCACCCAAGTTTCTTAGGGAACATGCCCTCAAAGTCCTATAACATTGCTCAGATTTCTGGAACCTGGGTAGGGGATAGCCGCTGGGAAATTGCTACCCCTTCCACTGAGATGTCAGTCCAAGCCTCACTGAGGAGATCAGTCACCAGATCCCCCTCAGACTCCTCCTGCCATCCACTGCAAATACTCAGCAGCAGGACCTCCATATCATGGTAAGGCTTCATCATGTTAACATGGTAAAACTTGTGCTTCCTGCTTAGCAGGTTTACCATGTAGTTAACATCACCAACCTTCCTTACCATTTTGTAGGATCACTACCAAGCTGCCTGCAGCTTATTGTGTCTGACAGGAATGAGACCCATAACCTGCTGTCCCACAGTGTACTCTCGGGCTCAAGCATTCCTGTCATACCAGACATTATTTTGCTATTGGGCTCCTTCCAGGTTCTCCTGGGCCAAGCCCATGAGCTTCCTAAGCTTGTCCTGAGGTTTAGGACATATGCCACAGCAGACTCCTTGTGGGAGTCACACTAACCATCAATCAGATCTAAAAGCCCCCCCCCACCCTATGCCTGTACAACAACTCGAAGGGTGAAAAACCTGTGGATTCCTGAGGTACCTGTCTGTATGCAAACAGCTGATGGGGCAAATATTTGTCCCACTCTCTCTTAAACTGGTTTGCAAACATCCATAGCATGGTCTTAATGTACAGTTTAACCTTTCCACAAGACCATTAGTCTGGGGGTGGTATGGGGTGGTCTTTAGGTGCTTCACCCCAGAGTGTTCCCACATATAAGCAAGCAGGTCTGACATGAAATTGACACCTCTGTCAGTCAGTATTTCTCCCTGGAAACCTCCTCTGCCAAAAATGTCTAACAAAGCATTTGCCACCTGCTTTGCCTTGATGGAGGACAGAACCACCGCCTCAGGGTATCTGATAGCATAATTTACTACCACTAGGATATACTTCTTCCATGTCGAACTTGGGGTACTCAGAGCCCCACAATATCCATAGCTACCCTCTGAAATGGCTCCTCAATCACAAGCAAAGGCATCAAAAGAGCTTTGACCTTGTCTCCTGCCTTGCCTGTTTTTTGGCACTTCTCACATGTCCTCCAGTACCCTGTTACATGCATTGAAATCCCAGGCCAATAAAAGTTCTGTATAATACGTCTCTTGGTATGCTTTATGACCATATGACCTGCAAAAGGAAAGTCATGGGCTATGCCTAGAAGTGCCATATGGTAGGCTGTAGGCACTACCAACTGCTGTTTTTCCTCACCTCTAGCCCTCCCTCTGGGGTTTGCTCTCTATACAGTAACCCTTTGTTCCAGTATACAGACTCCCCTTTTTCTTGAGGAGTGGGTGCCTCACTAGCTACCTCCCTCAAGCCTCGTAATGTAGGGTTCGAGAACTGAGCCTGTATCAACTCTGACGCTGTGACCCTTCCCAGCTCCCCTTCCACAGGAAGTCTGGTATCCTCTGACAGCAGTGCCTCACTGTCAGCCTGGGTACTACCACTCACCTCTGCCCTTACAGCCACCCTGTCTAAGGGAGCATCAGTGCCTACCAGCAGCTGTGGCTCACCTTTACGCTCATTGCTACAGGGTAGCTCCCTCCATGAAGTATCCCCCTCACCAGCCCTGGCTTCGGGTGTGGGGTCTGTTTGGGTCTTTCCCAGGGTGCCAGCACCACATGCCTGTCTCTAAACCTGACTCATGTAACTGCATGCAGCCAAGGTATTGCATTATCAAAATCATTCCGTATCAAGACATCTGCATGGATATCCTCAAACACACCTACTTGTTTTGCTCCCTTTTCCACCTTCCCAATCAAGGTGAACCTTGGCCAAAGGCATTTGGATGGGGTCCCTCCTAAAGCTCTGACTGGAGTGGACTGCCCAAGCAAGTACTACTCCTCTTTAACCACTGCAGGCTTTACAAAGGTTATGTCAGAAGCTGTGTCTCTCTTAGCAGTGGTCTGTTTTCCATCCACTAAGCTAGGGTATAAACTCCAGTGATAGTCTGGTACCCCTTTTGTCCCCAGACAATTTTCCTCTGGCATACTGTTATTCCCACTTGTTGGCTTCCCCACCTTTTGTTCCACACCTTGCTTCGGTGGACATATGTATGCTACATGGCCCGATTGGTTATATTTAAAATAGTAATCCTTGATCCTGCCTGTGTACCTAAACTAGTGGCTTTCCCTGTTACTGGTATGTTTTAGGTTGCCCACCATGGGTTTCCTTATATCCGTGTGCAGTGATGCCCTGCTTGCTAAGTAGAGGTTCCATTTTTCCCCAGTTCATCTGCAGAGTTGCACTCCCAGTCTGCCAACCAGATTCTCATGTCCTCAGGCAAATTGCTAAGGGCTTGTTTCTTCACTAAAAGGTCTGCCAGCATATGGTGACCTGACACCCACTCACCTATGAAAATAAGTGCTTAACTCAAGAATATAATCACATACATTTTCATTTGCCTTTCTTCTGTGCTCACAAAACTTTTTTTCTGTAAGCTTCAGCTGTTAACTTAAAGTTAACCAATCAGTGTTAGGCAATTTAAAAAGAGCAGTTACAGCTTTACCATGGAGTAAGGGGATCAGGAACTGTACCCAGTGTCCTTGGTCAACATTATACTGTTTATATACTCTTTCAAATATCTGAATAAAACTATCAAAATTATCGCTCTCTGTAAACTGTGGAAGAAATTTACTGACCTTTATTGTTTATGAGGTTATTCCCTTCCCCATAACCTTGATGACCCTGATGAAGAGTCAGCATCTCCCTGTCATGTTGACGCTGCTTCTCATTTTCTTCTGCCTCCAAATGCCGCAGTCTCTCTGCCGATTCTTATTCCAAACATTTGGCCTCCAGTTCAAGTCTGTCCAACTCCAGACAGATTTTTAAGTCCTTTGTGGAAAAGATGAACTGTCCCGTTTCTGATGGCTGCAAATCCCCATCACCAGACTGTTATCCTCCTGGTTGCTGGTCTGGACTACAGCTGTGACTGAGGATGAAATCATTTCCTCTTTAGCCAGGTTGGCATGTACCAGTCCTTTGGCTTCAAACACCTTGACCAACTGGTTCTTTGTCAGCTTGCTATAATCCTCTGCTGATATCTTTGCTTTCCCTGACTAAAGTAAACTAACAAAATAAATAAAACTGTTGTTTAAATGAAACTGTACGTTTACCTTGTGGCTGCTGAGTACACACACACATTCAGTGACACCAGTATGTGACATCCCTTCTCTGGGTCAGTAATCAAGGAGCCTCAATCCTCACCATTGACACTGGTGAGGGACATTCACTTAGAACAAAGATAGATACACACAGTTATTTCCAGATGTAGCTCTCTGCACCAACTACAATTTCCTAAAAGAACACACAGAAAAACTCTCCCATTATGGGGCTGGGTTTTTCTCTTCTCTCACCAGGCCCCAAGTAAAACTCCCCACTGACACAGCTGTAGAGTTGAGTCTTCGGCCAAGTGTTCCAAGCCAAGCCTCCACCACCCTGTCTGTGAAACCAGTGCTTTGTGTCCCTGCTCCAAGTAGCTGACACACACACTCGGGATTTGATTTTCACACACACACACACACACACACACACACACACACACACACACACACACACACACACACCCACCCGAGAAAGGCTGGCACAGATTTACCAGCTATGCCCCCTCTGCCCAGACTATAAGGTAGAGACTTCCACCAGAATACTCCAAAGCCAGCTACTCTAAGGCTCTTATAAGCGTACCCAGTTATACTGAGTAAAATTAATACTAATACAAATGGTAGTGTTTGACCAGTGCAGCAAGGCTTTTAGAAGTGGCCACAGTATCACCAGATACAAATAGTTATTCTCAAATGTTAAAATATTCTTTAAAAGACCAGCCACAATGAAAAGTATAAATATATATATATATATATATATATATATATATATATATATATATATATAATAAAAGAACATGAAAATGCAAAATAACTATTTACAATAAACACCAGAGTTTCAATCACATGAAATATTAAAAATAACACAGATGGATAAATTTATACACATACAGCAAAAAATACTTAACTAATGTCACTATATTTCCTGACTGATGTAAAGAATTGTTATTCTGTGGTTACTTACTAAAGCAAGGCAAGATGAAGTGGGTGAGTGGTCTTTCTTGTCAGGTTTCACAAACAGGCTGCCCTGAGACTTCTGTCTCATCTAGTATTAAAACATAATTTTAGTTCTGGATTACAGAATGACATCACATACATCTGGTCACCTGACTTCTGGTTCCCACACTACCTGCTTTACTAGAAACTGACCCATAATCTTGAACATGTGTTACCATACACACATATAGAGCTTTGCCAAGATGTGTTATAGCATCTGTAAGCTATAAAACCATTTCAAAAACTTCCACCCTGCCAAAGTAGCAATTAGTTCACCCCAAGGGCAATACAGTAGGATTCCTAGTCCTGATTTTCACAGACATTTTGTCCCTGGTTGCAGTCAGAACTGTAAGATACAGTCTTTGTGGCATAAACCAGGTAATTTAATTTCAGACTATTTTTCACAGTCAGCTGGACTGAGATTAATCTCCTCTCTTCTCTTCCAGTATCCTCTGTTACACTGTATTCATTTCAACAGTTACAATACAGTCTGACATACAGGTATATTTCTTTTCTTTCCAGCAAGACCCACTGTTGGTACTTTTTTAACACAAGGAGCTTTACATATACATTTTCAGCACAAGCATCTGTACAAATCAGTTCGATGTACAAATGACATATACTTCTGTACAAATCTCCAGCTAGCTGTGCTGGTATATGTCACACATCCATTGCCGTACATCTCCTGGCCTAGCTGGCAATACCTCACATCATCACAATGTCCTCGACTGTAGCCCCATGGGCATTGTAGAGTACCTGTCCTAGTGAATACTAAGGTATGTGTTGTCTCATATATATTAACTGCAGAGACCTTGCAGAGATGCACTGTGGACATGGTGGGGGTATCTCAGGCATTTGCCTTGAGAATATTCCATCAGTTCCTTGATCCAGTACTTCAGCATGTGGTGAAACATATGCAGTTTCCATGTACCCCAGCCAGGAGGACAAAAACGATACAGGACTTCTATGCTCTAACTTTCCTGAGATTCTAGAAGCCATGGACTGTACCCATACTGAGATAAAGGCACCATTTGGTGAACTGGGAAGTAGGTGCATGCAGTGGGTATCACTCCGTCAACTGTCAGGTGGTCTGTAGTACACAGAGAATCGTCTACAGTGTTTGCGCAGGCCACACTGTCAGTTTCCACAAGTGATGCACAGGCCACACCTATCATCTTTGCCAACGGTTTTCAAGAGTTGACTTCCCACAAGGGCATCTGGTGGGTGTGATGTTGGACATGCTCTGAAACCCTGGCACATTACACCAATTAGAAATCCTCATAACCAAACTGATCTTGGTTGCAATCATGCCCTAGCACAAACCACTTTCACTGCCTGGATACATCCAGTAATGGCTTACACTATGACCCTACCAAAAATGATCCATCACAATGGAGAAAATGTGCCTAAATCAATTTATTGTGGCATAAATAAATCTGCAATATTTTAAATCTGCAAACTGGTTTCGGCTATGTATTCAGCCTTCCTCAGTGCAAAATGAAAGTTTAGATAACACATCCTGGTATCTCCTTTTATATCAAGAATTTAAAGGTGTATGCATATACAGAGAAAAGGATATCTCAAAAACTTCAAAATCCATATAAAACAAATATTAAATGAAAATAAGAAAAAAATAGGAATGAAAATATTAATATTAACAAAATAAATCATTAACAAAGAAATCTCCAAAATACCTTAAAACTTGCTCAGAAACTGTCTACAATTGACTAATATATTTCATTTAACCCAGGTTTGAATACAGCTCCTAACCTGGTAATTCATGAGGATTCCATATTATTTAATCTGTCATGCCAGCCTGTTTTTATACTTCTATGCATATCAATCTTGTCAATAATAGTAAAGTTGAATAGTGCACTTTTATGAGTCATGGTATGTTTGTACAAGGCATTTGTGATTTTATGGGTTCTGATAGCACTAAGATGTTCACTTATCCGATGTCTGAATGGTCTGGAAGTTTGGCCTACATAAAAAGACAAACATGTACAAGTTGCCAAATAAATCGCCCAATCCGTACTGCAGTTTCCAAAAGTTTTTATCTGATATACCTTTGGAGTATTACAACTGGTAAATTCTTTAGTCTTCATGATATGTCTGCATGCACTACAGTGGCCACACGGAACACAGCCTATCAGAGGTTCACCAAATAAGGTGGTCTATATAGATGTAGAAGGGTTATATCTTTTGTAGTGTGTAAAATAAGAATTGATGGTCCTACCCCTACGATAAGAAAAAGCACACCTGTTTGGTAATATATCATTTAAATAATCAGAGCACGCAAAATGTCCCAATGATTGTTGATTATATCTCTAAATGAGGATGTGTTGCTGCCATAAGTAGTGACAAATCTAATAGGTTGAGGTGTGGATGTGTTTAGTCCCTCCTGGACATGTTTGTATTGTAAAAGTTGTGATCTAGCCACATGTTTGACCTGATTAGTAGTTTGAGTAATAGAACATCGATTGTATCCCCTACTTATAAGTCTGTTGCTCATATCCTGTTCACATTCTAGGTGGGATTCTTTAGAAGAACAAATATGTTTCATACGAAGGAATTGAGATTTGGGAATATTATTGATGATGTGGCGGGGATGATTACTAGATGCATGCAAGAGTGTATTGTACTGTGGAAATTTTCTAGGTACCCGAGTAGCCAAAGTGTGATCAGGCAGTCGGGAAATAATCACATCCAAAAAAACAATTTCCTGGTATTGCATATTCAGAGTAAACTGAATATCCCATGTGTTATTGTTCAGGAATTTAACAAACTCTTGTACTGAAGTAGAATCACCCCGCCACACCATCCAACTATCATCTAAGTATCGTCTCCATATGTCCAAATCCTCAAAAAGATGTTATTGTGAGAATCGTATATGAATTGTTCTTCAAATAATCCCATAAATAAATCGGCATATATGGGAGCGAAGGATGCTCCCATAGCCGTGCCTCTTACTTGCCAGTATGCTTGACCTTCAAAATAAAAAATATTTTTGGTCAACACATATTCAGTCAGTTTGATCAGAAAGTTATTAAATCCCCTCGTATATAGTTGTGAACTATCAAGCCAATATGTAATAGCTGATAGGCCAGCATCATGTGGTATGCTGGTATAAAGTGAAGTGACATCCAAGGTACATAACCACCAATCTGATTCCAGTTGAGTGTCTTGAATAATATTTAGGAATTCGGTAGTGTCTTGTAGCTTGGATCTAACCATGGGTAATAATGGCTTTAGATAGTAAGTAAGGAATGCTGATATTGGTTCCGTAAGGGAACCCCTCCCAGAGACAATAGGTCTTCCTGGTGGACAAGTCGGATGCTTGTGAATCTTTGGAAGTAAATATAGGTACTGTGGAATGGGCTCAGAAACTTTAAGTTGTTTGCATGTATGTTTATCTATGATACCATGTTCCGTGGCCAGATCCAAAAGAGAAAATCAGTATGTGTTTTGAAATTGAGTGTTGGATCAACCACCATGTGTATGTAAAACATGGCATCCGATAATTGTTTAAGGGATTCTTTTTGATACATACTCTAATCCATTACTACAATACCTCCCCCTTTGTCTGCTGGTGCAATAACTATGTTACGATTTGAACTGAGTTCTTGTAATGCCACTCGTTCTAATGAGGTTAAATTATGTCTGATCAGCTGAAAACCCCTAGTGAAATGTAAGTCCTTCATGATACATTCTTTAAATATGGCAACATGTTTGTCCATTGGGGGTTGAAAGTCGGATTTCCCAAATTGAAACCCAGTAAATCTTTGAGAATTGTCAGAATCTGCAAAAAATATTTTAAGATTAATCAGTCTACAAAAATCATTAAGTTCATTGGCAAGTATATGTTCTGGTACAAAAGTGGTTGGCACAAAGTTTAATCCCTTGTTCAAAAGTTTATTATGGATTGGTGACAATTCAATGGAAGAAATGTTATGCACATTATTTGTTAACTCACAATCCTTTGTAACAGTTGTTGTAGACTGTGTGTACCTCCTCCTATGCTTCCTACCCCCTCTGCGTTTCCTGGGCCTAAAGGGTCTATAGTTGGTTGGCGTTTGGCCACTGGGGACCCCTGGTTGGAAGGGCAGTCATAATCTGTGGCAGAGGATGTCTCATCTTCTGAGGTGCCACTGGTTACTTGAGTGTTTTTCCTCAGGATCGACCTGGGCCTTTTTCTCCTATTGGTGGTTTTATTACCAGAGTCAAAAAATCGTACACTTTTTTGAGTGACAAATGGTTTACCCTTTTCATAGTCTATGTCGCGTTGAAATTTTTGTGTTTTCATTGTGATTAATTGCTCTTCCAATATAGCTAAATCTTTAGCCAGATTTGTAAGGCATGTGTAAAAAAATCTTCAGCCTCAAAAACTTGAGCCTCTGATGTCGTATTACTCAAACTACTAATCAGGTCAAACATGTGGCTGGATCACAACTTTTACAATACAAACATGCCCAGGAGGGACTAAACACATCCACACCTCAACCTATTAGATTTGTCACTACTTATGGCAGCAACACATCTTCATTTAGAGATATAATCAACTATCATTGGGGCATTTTGCATGCTCATGACTATTTAAATGATATATTACCAAACAGGTGTGCTTTTTTTTATCGTGGGGGTAGGACCAACAATTCTTATTTTACACGCTACAAAAGATATAACCCTTCTACATCTATACAGACCACCTTATTTGGTGAACCTCTGATAGGCTGTGTTCCATGTGGCCACTGTAGTGCATGCAGACATATCATGAAGACTAAAGAATTTACCAGTTGTAATACTCCAAAGGTATATCAGATAACAACTTTTGGAAACTGCAGTACGGATTGGGTGATTTATTTGGCAACGTGTACATGTTTGTCTTTTTATGTGGGCCAAACTTCCAGACCATTCAGACATCGGATAAGTAAACATCTTGGTGCTATCAGAACCCATAAAATCACAAATGCCTTGTACAAACATACCATGACTCATAAAAGTGCACTATTCAACTTTACTATTATTGACAAGATTGATATGCATAGAAGTATAAAAGCAGGCTGGCATGACAGATTAAATAATATGGAATCCTCATGGATTACCAGGTTAGAAGCTGTATTCAAACCTGGGTTAAATGAAATATATTAGTCAATTGTAGCCAGTTTCTGAGAAAGTTTTAAGGTATTTTGGAGATTTCTTTGTTAATGATTTATTTTGTTAATATTAATATTTTCATTCCTATTTTTTTCTTATTTTCATTTAATATTTGTTTTATATGGATTTTGAAGTTTTTGAGATATCCTTTTCTCTGTATATGCATACACCTTTAAATCCTTGATATAAAAGGAGATACCAGGATGTGTTCTCTAAACTTTCATTTTGCACTGAGGAAGGCTGAATACATAGCCGAAACCGGTTTGAAGATTTAAATATTGCAGATTTATTTATGCCACAATAAATTGATTTTAGGCACTTTTTCTCCGTTGTGCTGGATCATTTTTGGTAGATTTCTACTATTTTTCTGATGCGTGCACTTGAGTCCACCTTGCGTATCATTTGGTTTGCTACACTATGACCCTGCCACATGTGCGAAGTTTCCTACTGTGTGCTATGTTACCTAATATAATAGTTAGGAAGCAGTTACTGCAGGGTGGCCTCTTGCAGGGACCACAGTTCCCAGCTTCGCAGTCAACAGCAACTAATATAGGAGTCAGAGGAGGAGCCGACAACTGGGAATGACTGTGCCAGATGGAGACAGGCCCAGTTTGCTGTGGTACTAACAAGGGTGTAGTGGATTACACATAGCTTTACATCATAACTCTACAAGTTTTTAGCAGATAAACAGCAGTAAAGATGATATATGTAAAACACCTGACTGTGCTTACCCATGCATTGGCTGGCCATGCTATGCACCAGACCTGGGCAGCCTGGGTCAGAATATACTCGGGGCAGGGCATATGCACAGATGGACAAGAGAGTACAGGAATGCATGATTTCTACAGGGAATTGTGTGAGCGAGAGTGCCAATGTATACTAAAAGAAAATTCCCTACTCAGGCGTAGTCAAAAAGCTAAATAAACTGTGAATAAATCCCTATGTCACCTGCTGGATTGGCGGCAGGCTCACAGATAGGACACAGAAAATCCAAGATAGGGGAAGTTACCTCCACAAAGAGACCAGTCACTAGTGGAGTCCCACAGGGCTCTGTGCTGTGACCTCTCCTGTTTGTCATCTAATTTTCTGAAGTAAAAGCCAGTACCAAAGGCCTCTGGCTGACTAGGTTTGCAGATGACCGCAAACGTAGAGCAATCATTGAATTCCCAAATGACTTAGCCATCCTGCCAGAAGGTTTGTCCCAAATAAATAACTGATGTGAAAATCATGGACTGAAACTAAATCCCAAAATATGCATTATTGTAGACTTTGGGAACACATCTATTTAGGGAATGACCGCATCAGCAATGAGCCCCTAAGAATTGTCCCAGTTGTTCAGGATTTGATAACTTATGTGGACAGTGACCTAACTTTTGACTAACATGTGCCTGTTGTTTTAAGAAAGTCCTACTATATTGCACAGCTCATAAACAAAGATAGTATATCTAGAGCAAGGGATGTCATTGCCACCCTTTACTCAGCCCTCATTAGGCTAGTCATTGAATATAATGCCCCCGTCCAGGCACATGCAACAACTGGAACACCCACAGAGATACCTTACTAAAGGATACAATGCCTAAACTACATGTCCCACATGGACTGACTCCATGACCCTGTCACTGTACTTGATATCCTACAGACTGCTAAGGGGTGACCTTGTCTGGCATGCAAGGCATCATCCGACCCAACACTGGTGGATATACTGCACATCAGCAAGTCAGATGGCATCAGAAGTATTCTGTCTAGGGATCTAAACCTCTTCTGCAACATCAACAGAACAGTTTGGAGGCACAGGTATATGTCACAGTGGATATCTGTGGTCTGGAACATACTCCTCGTACACATAAAGCAAAGTTCGTACCTGTCCATATTCAAGCACAAAATGGATGGATCTATGGATGAGGAACAGAAAATTTACCGCAGGACTGTCTCATGCACTACTATTTGAAAGAGCCATCTCTTGCATGATTTACCCCATGCATAGGTCCTCTCAAATGATCCTGTGGTACGATCCCATTTATTCTTATTGGGATAATATGCAATTATCGACCATAGAATGGGTAAAGCCAATCTGTAACCAAATGTAATAGGTTAATTTGAGCTCAAAAAGTGAAACTGGCTTGGTTTAAAATGGTCCGCATGGGCAGCTAGCCTATTACTTACCTATGAACCTATAAAATGTGCAGGTATGAGTCGTGTGATGACTTGTTGTGGGGGGCCGTTAATGTGTAGAAGGGCTAAGTTCAGTGGGTGTGTGGGATGTGCTGGGGCTCTGGTGTTGTGTGTCTGCAGAGATATAACCACAGCATGGGCTGTGCACTGTGCTTTGCCCTACTGAAAAGGTCCAAGTCATGCATGACAGAGAGTTCAGCTTCCTGTGCTGTGCCAAGAGTTACACTGGCTGTCCCACAACCTTGGCTAGAAGTCAGTGTACAAACTGACTGACTGTGACTGGCATCTGCTGGAGGAGTTGCCAGGGATGACCACTCCTGGGTGTAGACACATCCACAGCCAGTGCTAGCATTGCTTGAGTGGAATCTTGCTAATCCATGGCCAGGTCAGCTAACATCCAAGGATGTACCATATGACTGGCCATGGGGAAGGATCCTCTTACTACCTGCCAGATGATGCAGAGTAGACACTGCATGTTTCAATATGTGATTTTGTTCTGTCCAATGAAACACACATACAGGTCATGCAGTATGCACAGCCTGGATCACCCATCAGCATCTGCCAAGTCGCTGGTAGAACTCAATAGTGCCTCCACAATGGCCCTGCACACACATTGAGTGGGAGTTACTGACACACCGATATCAGCGGAGGGTGATAGTAATACCTCCAATGAGCACCAGTACCGTCCTCCCACTGTGTGGACCCTCCTGTCTACAGTGGCTTAGGGGCAGGTTCAGCCATGCCTCTGCTAAGGGTCACAACAGTTCCCAGATCTACTGTCCCCATCAGGCTATCTACTCTCAGATGGTAGTGTGTCGTAGGTATGGGCAGGCATAGAGTCTGTATCCATTCACTGAGAATGAGATGAGGGGGCCACACTCCTTGTATCCAAAACAAACTCTGCATTCTATGAATGTGTCAGCTCATTCTGCATTATTATCAGAGGCTGAAGATCTTCGAACATCAGACAGGAGTAGTTCCACATTGCAGGTGCCAGAGAATAATTCATCTGTGCATACACCAAGACATATCCAGACCACCACAGCTACTCATGCAAGTGATATACTTACAGTCAAGAAAATATGATATTGAGTTAGAACTTTGTCAGTATCTTGTGCAGATGGATGCTGCACCTGGATGCTATATTTACCTATATGCAGAATGTGGGACAGGTATTACAAACTGTAATGTGACTAAGGTAGAAATAAGGCAGATAGTGATAGTAGGACTGTATACCTGGGGTTATCTTCTTTGAAAATTTTCTGGGGCATATCCAGTTCTGCCTCACCTCTGTGTGGTATTGCCGTTTAGTGAAGCCAGAACTCCATCTCTGTAAGCTACGGTTCAGTAGATGGCGCACCACCCATTGATCTCCATTCCTGTGCAATGTTCTCTGCTTTATGGATGGCAGCACAGGTCATATCTGTCACTTGGCCGTGGACTATATCATAATTATGATCGTGACCCACCACTGCATTAACATTGGTAACAGCTTCCCACCACAGATGTAGTCATAGAAGGGCCGGTTAGAGGAATTCACTGCAAAGACCTCTCTACTACTATCGAGAAAGACAGCCTCTAATACCAACTCATTTTCAGCCTCCATAAACTTGGGCATGTGAGTGGATGTGGCTTTCTCTATGTGTTTCTCAGACAAAAGCACTGCTAGTATGGAAGATACAGGATACAAAAGCTGAAGTCCTAAATGGATTTTAAAAATCCTAACAATAATACTGTACTAGCAGGCAACACGTTTGTAAGGCCTAACACTAACATACATGATTCTAAAAAATTAATCTTTAACTCAGTGTCAAGCATTATTTTAAGCTAAGCACAATCACACATCCCTCAAAATACCAGAACATCACTGCAAGTTAACAAGAAAATAACTGGAAATTCAACAGCTATATTCCTGAATGGATCTTAGAAATCCTAACAGTAATATTATACTAATAGGCCTGTGTAGGGCCTGGCACTAACAAGTGAATTTACAACACAATTTTCACCCAAATGTGAGGCATTATTCTGAGCTAAGCACAATCCCCATCCCCAATATCCCAGCAAATGGTTGCAAGTTAACAAATATGCAACTTAACAAGCACGTGATTGTTGGCAACAACCTGTGCAGAAGTTGTGTTGTAATCATATGTTTAAGGTACACAATATTGCAGTGTTGTATGGCACAGTTGAGTTGCTACAACCTACTGTACTTTGCCTACATGCTACCATGGCCAGCATATTTGCAATGCACCCCTTCATAGTGCTGTGGCCAATATAGATAGATACACTGAAAAGCTGGCAGCACTTCTAGGCCTTACAGCAAGTAGCGCAGAAAAAGCTACCTCTGTACTAAGACATAGGCATAAAACATATCACATAGCTTATGTAAGCATGCGTATAGCAACACGTCTTTATGTTAATAAGAAGCCGGATTTGAACAAGAAATTGTTTTCCATAGCGTGATGAGGATCTGTGGCTCCTGCCATGCTTATATTATGTATATTAACCCCCTCTGGAGCATTATTTATATCAGCATTTTAAGAATGCAGTTTCATTGTTTTTCCGTGTCTCTACACCAATCCCTTTGTCTCTGTCCTTTCTCTTTTATACATTTATGTTTTTTTAATGTGATTTTTTTTGTCTCCATTTTTGTTCGTATTATATGCAGGAGCACAGTAATCTGTACCAACCACACCAGCATGGCCTGTTGTCCTCTCACAGGTGGCAACAGTAGCACCACCACTACCAGAGGCACCCAGCATATCTAGGTCCCATCTTGCCAGAGTTGCCTGCAGACTTCCAACACTACCTGCATCACCCTAGTCAGGTACTCTGCACTGAAAGGTGGTACCGGTCAGTAGCAGTTAGAGTGGAAGTGACAGTTTTGTTACCATTCAGGAACTGGTAGTGCTTTTTGGGGGGGAGATAATAGACAGGAGGTTGGATGTCCACATGTGCCATATAGAGACAATGTTCCAGTGACTAGGGTTGTGTCCGTTCTCAGTGCTGGCTCCAGTTTCTGAGACAGGATCCATTAGTGGGAGCTCCCAGGGTAAGGAGCAATCTCCCATTGTGTCTAAGCTGGCAGAGACTGCATCCCAAACCCGTTCTTCCCCTCCATTGTGTCTACACCCACACAGGTCCTCCCCTTAGAATTGTCCCCCCCCCTGTTTGTTTGATGTCTCCTTCACCATTGTGTCTGACCTCCCTTATTGTCTCACCCCACACCCTGGCAGTCATATTTGCCTTCCCTTGTGATCTGTCCTTCCCCTCTTACCAGTCTCTTACTTCCTTGACTTTCTTTCCCTTCTTAATAAAAACAAAACACCTGTCCCACAGTAAAATACTCCCACCCATACCACTCAAATTCGCAGATATTTGTAGCCAATCATGCATACATTAATCATTCATCGTAAAAGGTGTAGTTTTCTGACAGAGCATTGAGGATGTTGGTCATTAAGGTATTACAACTGTTCATAGGTGGTTATTGGGCTATTAACCCAAAGGTCTTTATAAGCATAGCCATGTGTACCCAATATAATACTAGAAAAAAACAGTATAAAGTTGTTGTTGTTGTGTCTTTCGGCTTTTCCCAGGTAGGGGTCGCCACAGCGGAACTCCAGTCCGTTAATGATTGGTAGTTGATTTTTACGTGCCAAGTTACCAGCCCTGACGCACAACCTTCAACGAAGGTACGCCCATTCATGCGTGTCTCCACACAGAAGGCGCTCTAGCTGAGAAGTATCTTGCCTAAACCCGAGATCTTGGTTAGCAACAACTGCCCATATCTAGGAGGGTCATAGTTGAATCCCTGCAGGAATTTACGTTTTTTCATCCAGGCTACACTTAAACAGGGTCATAGAGGGGCTTTGTGTGTTGTGAATTGGTAGCCTATTCCAGAGGAGTTACAACCTGTGAGAGACATCTGTCTCTCCAGTAGGTCCGGTGTATGCCTCAGGCCAGGTTAAGGTCCCTGGCCAGGTAACCCTTGTACCATTTCACTTGTGGATGTTGCAGCATTTCTATTAGGTTTGGATTCGAGATGGCTCTGTAGGCCAGGCACAAGTCTCCTCTAAGTAGTCTGTATGCTACTCAGTACAGGGACAGAAACTTTAGTCTCTTGATGTATGACATGTGCTGGAGACCCTGCATTTTCTTGGTTAGAAATCTCTGAGGTCTTTCAAGTTGGTGCAGGTGCCTGGTAAAATACATACCAAAGGGAGCTTTGTACTTAATTATTGGCCTGATGAGGGTCAAGTACAGGGGAGCCATGTCCTCTTTTCTCTTGAGGCAATGCCTTTACTAATGAGGTATGCAATGTAGAAACCCTTCCTTACCACAGTAGACACATGGTGGTCAAAGTTTAGGCTACAGTCAACTCATGTTCAAGTCTCTCACTACTGAGTTGTTACTTAGGGTATTATTTATATGGTAGTCTGCAGGGATATTGTTTTTACCAAAGGGGATGGTAATGCATTTTTTAGCCTTGAGTTTAAGTCCATGGCTTTAGCACCAGTGATTGGTTTGTGTAAGACCCTCTTGAAGTATATTGACATTGTTTGAGGATTCAGTGATTGCACCTAATTTGCAGTTGTCAGCAAACTTAGTCAGTCACAGCCCCTCTGTTTTGGCCTAAAGTTCTGAGAAGTATATTCCAAAGAATAGGTGGCCCAGCACTGACCCTTATTGAACCCCACTGGTGACAGGTCTGCTTGTTGAGGTAAAGTCCCCAACTTTGACTGAGTGCGATCTGTCGGTGAGCCAGTTAGCAACCCACCTGTTGACATAAAGGTTGATATTCAACTGGGTGGTTAATCAATGATGCCTGAATGTGGGATTGTGTTGAAGGTCTTGGCTAAGTCAAGGTGGGCTGTATGCACATATTTGCCTTTTTCTGTGGCTATGGTGATGTTGTTGAAGAATTCCACCAGATTTAACAGGCATGACCTGCCTTTGACAAACTCAAACTGTGTCGGATCAAGGGTTTGGAGATCACCTATATCCTTATTTATAAGGTCCATGATGATTAGTTCCATGGCCTTACAGATAAGGCTGGTTAAGCTTATAGGTCTGTAGTTCTCAGGGTCTGTTGCTGTACCCCCTTTATGAAGGGGGATGGTGGTTACTGTTTTCCATTCAGCAGGGAAAAAACAGTACTCAGGCTGTGATTGAAGAGAGTACCTAATGGAGTTGCTAACCCATGTTTTAGACCATTTAAAATGCAACCTGGGATGCTATCTGGTCCCATAGAGGCTGTGTTTTTGGCCTTGAAGAGAGCATTTAATGACTTGCTGTTTGGAGATGCGAGGTGGAGGAGATGTAGAAGGAATGCTTTGTGGAATGTTTGGAAGGGACCGGGGGGGGGGGTAAATTTTTGCCAAAACTGTCAGTTAATAGGTTAGCTATTTTTGCAGGATCAGTGTGTGTGCTCCCATCCACAGCTAGTTCAGCACATGTCTGGGTCCTTCCTTTTAGGTTAAGGATATAGTTGAAGAATGCCTTATGGTTGTCCTTAGCCATGGTTGCTAAATTTTTTCAAAGTTGTCCTTAAAGGATTTTACAAGTTGTCTTATTTGTTTGTTCAAGCAGAGGAGGGTGTTCTTCCAGCGCTGGGACCTCTCTTTTTCATTCTTAGGCAGCAACTTCTTTCTCTTGTTGTATAACTTGTTAATGCTAGATGTCCACCAGGGAGGTTTGTTTTTTTCTTGAGGATCTTGTTTTGATCCTGTCAGGTACAGCTGTGTCAATATATTTGTGTAAGTGTTTTTAAAGGGCATTTGTGTATACCTGAGTACAGCTGCATACCTCTCAACCTGTTAGAGCAAGAAATCTAGACAAAGCCCTAAATAATGGTGGGACAAAGGCCCAAAAATAAGGACACTTTCTAAATATTTCTCGTACAAACTTAGAAAGTTGATAGAATAACAGGTTTTGTATTAGCATGAATTTTCTGAAGGATATGAAGTCTGAAACTCAGATGTCTGCCATTATTTTCTGACTTCAGTCCTCAATTGCTTGCTAGTGTTTTGTCGGAAAACCGCAGTTTTAAAAGAAACAGATGAAAAATCATAGGCAAAAATCTGGGCATTCTGTGAAAATCTGGATAGTTGAGATGTATCAATGCCATCTGTTGGAACAGGAGCTTGGAAATTATTTATGCCATGCCTTAGGAGGGTATAATTAGCTTTGGTGACATTTTTTAGCCTGATTTTTACCTAAGAGGGGTTCCGGCGTTACTTCATATATGACTGATTTGTGATCAGATTTAACCAGTGAGAGTCTTATACTTGTGATGGTGCAACAGTCTCCCATGTTGTTGAGGAACAGGTCGATAATATTTGAGCCCCTTGTGGGGTTGCATACTATTTGTTCTAGGGCATTAGTGTTAAAAAAGTCCAGGAAACTTTTTGTGCGAGCATGTTGGTACTCATATATGTTTCGCAGTCGATGGAGAGCTAGTTAAAATTGCCCATGACTAGAGTATTTGGTTAAAAAGCAGAGTGTGGATCTTGGTTCATTGAAGGAGACCTATAGATAACAATGACTTGAAAGGGGGGTCTTACCCACCGTTAGTTGTACTTGGAATAACTCCATGGAGTTTTCCTGGTTAACCAGTCTACAGATGTATTTATCCTCCTCCTTTGGTTTTCATGTGTTCATTTTGCAGTCTGAAAGTGTAGAAGGCACTTTAGCCTTGTAAGGCCAGGATACTGTTTGTGGCCCTGAACCAAGTTTCTGTGACTGCAAAGACGTCAGTATCCTCCAGGGAGAGGAGTGCTTCCAGAAAGTGCAGTTTCTCATTTAAACTCCTAGTGTTTAGCAGCATAACCGTTAACTTATTTGTGAGTAATATTTTTACATCAGAAGTTTTGTTCTTGAGACCTTGCCTAAAAAGGAACTATGGGGGAGTCATGTGCCTTAGCCAGTAATCGAAAGCCTAGAGGTGACAGGTAAAGACCATCTCTGGCAAAGCAGCATGGTCTGTCAACCATGTCATCTCAGACTGATAGAAACTAGATCCCCTAAGAATGATACCACAAACTAAGCCAATTGTTGAAATCAGTCATTTTTTGTTTATATTGTGGCCTTATCCTAGGTGAGGATAGAATGCTGCTCTAGGCTAGGGACATACCTGCCTAGGACACATATTCATAGAGCTCAATCATGTCTCTCTTCATATAGTCCAGTGAGTTATGTCTCAAGTCATTCACACCAACATGAACTATGATCGAGTCATAACAGTACTTTTGTTGAGAGACTTGAGTGCATGGGTGATCAGATGGATCCAGACACCTGATTGACAGCTAACCATAACCTTCTCCTTGTCCATCCTGGTGAATGAGACATCTCTGTGTCTCACAATAAAGTCACCTGTGACTAAAAAAATGGTTTAGATGTGCTTTGCCTTAGGAACTTATTTGGTGAGACATTGGTGCTTGTGTTTTTGTGTGTGTTGAGTGCTGTAGGTGCTATATTTGGTGCAGCATATTTGTGTTTGGAAGATCTCTGGTGTTTAGGTAGGTTTCTGTTGAGTACCTCCATGTATGATGGTTTATGTGTTGAGTCCATGGTTTACGTGGGAGGTGCAGTATGGGAGCTGACAACATATTCAGTGTTACAGTTCTGTGCATGAGAGAGCAAGGATTCCAGACTCAATGTAGATGCATCTCTCACAAATTGTACTTTGGGGATTTAGGAGTAGAGGGTTATCAGTGTACATGTGGCAGTTGCTACACTGCCTCAAGATACCCATGTCAATCAGGCTGATAGGAGAAATGGAGGGAAACTGATCATCCATAATGCTAGATTAAATCCTGTTGTCACAGTGGGGAGAGAAACTGAAGGGGTGTGGTACAACAGAGTGCTGTAAACAGGGTCTATGCTAATAGGGTGCTCTATAAAGGGTCTGTACTACTGGGGGTTATTTAAATGGTATCAGACTATTGGAGATTTGGTGGCTTTGGGCGTGTTTAAGTGTCAGAAGTGCAGATGAGATGCTCTGTGAGCAGCTAAGTGCAATTTAAGGACTTCTCAGCCAAATCGCAGGCAGCTGCTTGGGGAAGTGTATCTTCTGAAGTTTTGGTGTCTATAGCCGACAGTGATTACCCCCACTGTGCTGTAATATGCAATGGTGCACGTAGGTGCGCTATGCATAAACAGATGAATAAAGCAGAGCAGTGGCTAGTCAGCTAACTCTTTGGGGCTGTATTAAAACAAGTGCAAATGCAAGGCTTATGTAGCAACAGTGAGAAAACTGAATTAAACAATTTAACCAATAAAAAAGCTCAGTACTGAGACCTGTGCCAGCAACCTTCAATCAGATGAGTCCTAACTGCACTTTGCTGCCACAAGGGTGTGTGGGGGCCCACTCCAATAAAACATAGCCTGGTTCCATGCTGAATTTAACAAGCAGAAATAGATTCAGCAGGTGTGAATGTAGTTTGTGCTACAGCAGACAAAAAGTGCAACAAATCAGCAAGAACAGTTTTAAAAAATCAACAATATATCACAAATACGGTTTAAAAGTAAAAAAATGTAGTATAAAATTGTACTTATTGTTAGCAGAATGCAACAGATTCCTTGTTTTGCACAGATGTGTACAGCAGAGCAGTCAAAAAAGTGGAATTAAGGTTATGTCTCCCTAGATGGGATGTTGTAATTCACCATGGTTTGAGCTAAGATGTTGAGAGCCATGCTCCTGTCTCCCTTCCATCCTGCTCATTCCATATTTCTCACCTTGTGTTGTACACAATGCTTGCTTCCTGTTTTCATTTCAGTCTGTCCTGTAATCCCATTACCAACTTTTGATATGGTCAAAAACTAGGCACACCACACAAATGCCAAAAATGGGCATATAATTCAAAATCACCTTTCTGTGGTCACATGTTGGGCAACAATTGGCAGAGAGAAACGTAGTGGCCATATGTGACCACAGAGCAATGACACTCCACATTCTATGGCAAAGATAGGGCAGCCATAGTGGTGCAGCGGTTAGCATTGTCGCCTCACAGCAAGAGGTTCTCCAGTTCGAGACTCGGCTGGGGTGCCTTCTGTGCGGAGTCTGCATGTCCTCCCTGTGGTCCCGTGGGTTTCCTCCGGATGCTCTGCTTTCTTCCCACATCCCAAAGACATGCTGTGGGGTGGATTGGGCACTCTAAATTGGCCCTAGGTGTGAATGCGTGCGTGTGCCTTCTGTGGAAGGTTGGGCACCGGGCTGGCAGCGCAACACTGTAAAACTCCACTGCCAGTCATGAGTGGATAGGTGATCTGCTGTGGGACCCCTAACTGGGAAAAGCCGAAAGAAGAAGAAGATTCTATGGCAAAGATGATAAAAAATCATTAATGCACCTGAATCAGTTGTGCAAACTAGCTAAGACTTGCTCATTCCAAGATGAAATAAAGTTCAGCTACTGCCACTGTTCAAACACCTTCAGTGATTCCATGTACCCATAAATTTTTTCTTACGATGTCACTAAACTGGTAGGGCGTTTCATATCTTTTGGGAGTTGTATGCTGTTTTACAACTGTTTGGTTTGCAGTCTGCACATTATCTGAATTTCCCTGGTATGTGTGTTTTATGACCCCTTTTACTCTGACTACTGCAATGACTCCCCGAGCCAGGAAACTGAATGCACTGGCATGTGGACTGAAGTGATGGGTCATCTCCCTTCAGGGAACTATATTTTTTCTTTTGTAGTGGCACAGGTCCACTGCTCACACTCTGATGGTGCAATTTGGTATATCACATTACTCTGTTGTATCCACCTGTTCTATTCACATTTTCTCTCTGTGTATATATTTTGTGGTGTACATTATATTAACACTCTAAACTTGTGTTCACTTAATTGCATTGACTGCTGGGGTGCCCATGTGTACTGTGAACTAAAAGAATGTAAACGCAGTGTTCAGTTGAAACTGACTGAACTTACTCACTATATTTCACTCATCCCCTTCAACCTAGATCACATTTCACAACCCTCTCCAGCATCCTTTTTGTTTTCCCCACTACCTCACCTTATTTAATTCATCTCTGCAGACCCTTCCTCTACCTCTTTCCTTCCACCTCACCTAAGCTACCTGAAGAAACCCTACCCTGCTGTCTTCTTATAACCTCCTTCTGTCCATCATGCCTCTCAACTGTGCCGAATTACTCATTTTTTACCGAGTTTTTCGGGTTCAAATGAAGGTGTGCCACAATTCCCGAGTAGCACCCCTTCAGTTTCGATTTTTTTCTTTTGTTTTCTTTGTTTTTTTTTATTTTTGCGGCGTTAGAACTGATGTCATCACGTACGTATGACGTCAGCTCCCTCATGGTTACCAGCCTGCGCAATGACGTCAGCTCCCCCTACCAGCCTGTCGGAATTGAGCTCAAGGAGCTCACGCATTTCTGGCATGACTGGCTGCTCAAATGCGAGCGGGAACAGCAACAAATGGTTGCGGTTATGAAGAACTATGGACGAGCTGGATCTATTATTGCTGATGCTGAAGAACTTCTTCATAGTAAGGAAACTAACAGAAAAAAACAATAAATCAAAAAGGCATTATAGGAACAAGGTAGATTGAAATGTGGTTTGAATACACATTGTGACAGCTAACTGCTGAATTATTATTTAGCTAGAAGTAGCATTATAATCATGTTTTAGTGACGTGCCTGCACAGTTGTTTGTACACACGGAGTAGATGGTTTTAGATACGGGAAGAAGGAAACGAAAAAAATGATGTCAAGTGATTGTTTGTGTCACTTGTTACAAACTCTTGTATAGCTAAAAGTTCTCTCAGTCTTGTCTCTCAATTTTTGGCTTTGTGGTAAATCACAAAGGATTTCTGTCAGTCGACAAAGCCTGACATTAGAGTTACATGCTTATTCTTCAGAAAGTGCATTTTGGTATAAAACCTGTTCTGTTAATTGCAAAATGTCCCTGATTATGGGCATTTGTCCATCACTATTTTTGTCTTTGTTCCTGATTTTTAAGTGAAGATGTTGAGGTGCCAGTGATGCGGAGTTCTGTAGATGTACTAGTATTTAGAATACGCAAGTCTGCCATTGGCACTTAGTATTTAATTTTTAAAAAATTACTTGTTTTAACTGGTAAAGGTGGTTACCCAAGTTTGTAATTGGATTCCTTGCTTAGTCAAAGCACATTCTGGTTGAGTGATGGCTGCTTAGTATTAATTATTCATATGTGATCTGTGCCCTGCAAATTTGCATTGTGTGCTGGATTATTTCTAAAGCTTACTTGGAGGTATTTACTGTAAATATTCACTGCATAATTGTACAGGATAAAGGTCTGTTCATGTACTAGTGACATTTCTAATGCTCAGGCATGCATTGTGATGAGTCCCTTCCGCTTTGGGCAAGAGCTGGTTGCACCACATTACTTGAGGCCACTTAAATTTAGTCTTTCTAATGCCATTCAACCTGCTTAATTTGATGTGACATTAATGTGTGATAAAACTGCATTTGTCCTGCCATCGTAGTTTGAGTTTTTGTTTGACCCATGTACTGCTGCATTTTTAATTAAGGTAACTGTGCCAGCAGATTCTTTCCTACTTTGTAACTTATTCCAGACATATTTCTTTAGAAACCATTTTACTGTACTCCAAAGTTTTGCTAATCCTTTATCCACCACTGGCCAGCTGCATTTTCTTTGGATGTGGTGTGGGTTTTAATGCTATTTCAATGAATGTGAGTTTCAAGGGCAGATAAGTTTTAATGCCAAGTCTATTTTCATTGTGAGACAGTATTGCTTTGTTTAACAGATGTTTGTTAGTGTTTGGGCATTGTTGTGCTGTAAAAATAAAATCCAAATAATCATTGTAGAAGTAAAGCGGTATGCACACATTAGTGTTTATGGTAAATGGGGTGAAATAGCCAGGTAATGGGACATTGGAATGGCTGCATGCAGGGGGACTCTGGTGCCATATTTTGATTGCTTGTTCTTCAGTTTGTATTTGAAAGTTGGTATCACACAATGTCATTGCAGTGGGTGGGGTTACGTAATTATGTATCCAAATTAGATGTTAATCAGTGTACAGATTTGTACCTATTTTTCATGGGCCTTGTCCAGATTTTTGATGTTTCCAGGTTGAGAGGTATGCTGTCCAGCCTTCTTCCTTTTTCCTTCTATAACCATAATATGAACACCTGTCTCACACTAAGACATCACTCAATTTCACCTCAATGTCTCTAATGTAATCTCTGATATCTTATTAGAATTGTCTCACGTCTTATTTACCACACACTTATCTATGTAACAAATAAATATGACTGTTGTGTTTATCCTGACATATTCTGTTCAACTCATGTTATTGTTTTACGTTTTTCTCATTACATTTTTTTCACTATTATGTTTTGTAGTGTAACATAATACTTTGTGATTTAAAACATTTGTACTTGATATTTTATAATGTAACATTATATTCTGATTGAAAACATCTGTACTTGATTTTTCAAATATTGTGATTGTGGAGCTTTTTCTCCCTAGGCCTTGACTGAAAATGGCCACTTTCCGGCCCAGTCAGATTTTCCCGGTAAACAAATGACAAATAAATAAAATACCATTTACCAAATGTAGGAAATAAGATGACAGTGTATACGTATATGCAAACTGTAATTAAGTTATGATTCATATTATAACTGACATTACTGAATACAGCTTAAAATATTATTCTGTGTAGAAATTATACCATCCTAAATACAATGTAAAGTAAAAGAATGTAAGCAAAGTGAACAAAGCACTTCAGAGAACATTTACAAAATGTATAAAATAAAATGACCTTGCAAACCTATGTAAACTGCACTTAGGTTACAGTTCTTTTCATATCTGACAACACTGATTGCACCTTAAAATGTAATATCAAAATTTGCCATCCTAAAGTCATTATAGCAATAACCCACGCCTGGGTGTGGGCAATGCGGGATTTACCCACGGTTGGCGTGGTTTGGTCCGGGCCTCGGGACCAAACAAAGACAACCATGGGTAAATCCCACACCCAGAAGTGGGTTATTGCTATTATACTATGACATTATTTAAGAAAAGAAATAATTGCTTTTCTTAAATAATGGCATTGTATAATGCCTCTTTGCTGCCCTTCCGCAGCTGTCTGGTATCCGCGGCAGTTCTGATGTACTGCGCTTGCCTACGCAGTACATCAGTGCTGTGGCCACAAGCAATGCCGAAAGCAAGATCTCTGTTGCTTTTACTGTTTCTATGTTAAATGGGTTTAACATGGAGACAGCTTTAAAATAAGCAACGGAGATGTCCATTGCTTATTTTAAAGCTGTCTCGCCATGTTAAACCCATTTAAAATAGCGAAACAATAATGGAGATCTTGCTTTCTCCGTTGCTTTTTTTTAAACCTGTCTCGCTATGTTAAATGGGTTTAACATAGCGAGACAGCTTTAAAATAAGCAACGGAGATCTATGTTGCTTATTTTAAAGTTGTCTCACTATGTTAAACCCATTTAACATAGCGAGACAGCTTTAAAAAGCAACAGAGAAAGCAAGATCTCCGTTGCTTTTTCACACTGTGTCGCTATGTTAAAGGAGTTTAACATAGCGAGACAGCTTTAAAAAAAGCAACGGAGATCTCCATTGCTTTTTTTAAACCTGTGTCGCTATGTTAAACTCTTTTAACATAGTGAGACAGTGTTTTAAAAGAGACTTATACTAATGGAAAAAGTCCGGGTGACCGGACCTTTTTCCATTAGTATAAGTCGATTTACAACGTGCACGCTGGCCAATCACTGTGCACGTTTTGGAATATTAATGGGGGGTCATGGTATAATGTGAAATAAAATGTAAACTAAAGTGAGCAAAGTACGCTACAGAGTGACACTGCAACAACAGAAAAGCTGCGTTCTTTAACTGTTGAAGTACCTATGCAAGAGACAATTGTTGTAGTAAATTAGTCTGATGTTCTTCGTCTTCCCTTGCTGCAGTCCTGACAATTGGGCCAGTCGGCCCGAATACCAGAGTATAAAGGCTGCCGGTCATGGCGCTTCCTCAGTCTTTTTGCCGCATGGTCCGATGCAGAAGCAATTTTGCGAGTGCAGGTTGGCGTTCTGAGATTTTCGAAACCCGGAGTTTCAGACCGAAATCAGAGTTGTGGGGAACATTTTGGTTTTTCTTGCCTCAGTATTTAACCGGATGTCAGAAAAAGTGAATAACTGTATTTCTTGTGGGAAGCAGATACGCATAGGGATTATCATACATTGTGTATACCTTGTTTAGGCCTGAGCTTGTGCTAGATTTAACAAAGCGCTATATTAAGAGGAGGCTTGATTGTGCTAGGTTAGTGTTTGGGAAGGATGCTCCGGCCTGCTTCATCTAAGAAGCAAGGACAAAACAGTGAAGCCTAGGGGTGAGGAACAGTCTCTATGGAGTCTCAGGCAGATACTTTACTGTTACAGGATGTGCCCTCTCAGGAGGTAGGGTGACTGTTCTTCCTTCTCTTCCCAAGGTAGTTAGGGCTTCTCCTTCTGTTACCAAAGCTTCTTTTAGAGGTAGGCCAAGTACAGCTTCTGTGGGGCTTCTCCTAGCATTTCGGCTCTGTGCCTAAGAAACATATGCTTAAAATGGCAGAAGATTTGATTACTCTGCTTAGAGGTTCTATGCCCCCACCTGATAAGAGGCCTAGGGTGGAACAGGAGTTTGATAGTTTTGAACAGTGTTCACAGGCTTCAGAGTCTTCTGTGGAAGACTTGCAAGAGTTTCCTACTTATTCTGATTCTGATGTGGATGATTCCACTCCTTCAGCTTCTCCTCCTGAGGTATTTTCATTTTCAGAGACTCTTCACTCCATGAGGGAGCACTTTAAATGGGAAGGCCAAGATTACTCTGACTCCAGAAAAAGGCTTAGGGAATTCTTGTTTTTGCCCCAGCATAGGCCCTTAGCTATTCCTACTGTGTTGAATGTGGTGGAGGATGTCTGAACCCTGATTCCTTGCCTCCTGCTCCTGTTAAGCCTGATAGGTATTATAAAGCTCATAAGTATTTGTTTAAGAGTCCCAGGCGGACCCAGAAACTGTTTCTCAGGGGCCTAAAGGTGTTAAAGCTTCTGTGTTAAAAATCCTGTACCCTCTGATAAAGAGGCAAGGGCTTTGGATAGGTGGGGTAAGAAAGTATATACTTCTTCCACTCTAGCCATGATTGAGTTGAATTGTCAGTTTCATATGCTGAAATATCAGAATTATCTCCTTTCACAATTGAAATCTAAGGTGGATGCTTTGGCGGAAGGTATTGAGTGTAAAGAATTGCTGGATTTGGTTCATGTGTCTGAACAAGTGGGTAAGCATTCTTTGCAGTGTGGTTTTGATGCTGTTCAGGCCTCCTCGAGGGTGGCTGCTACTAGTTCTGTTCTTCGCAGACATGCCTGGTTGAAGGATCAGAATTTAGCTGAGCATGTTAAGACCAGGATTTTGGATGCTCCTTTACAGTCTGATGTGTTGTTTGGACCGCCTGTGGAAGCAGTTTTAAAGAAAATGGAGGACAAAGCTAAGTCTATGCAGACTGTTAAAGATTTTTGCAGGTGCAGCCTCGTTTAGTAGAAATTGGCCTGCTAAGGGGTGGACATATCCTGCTTATGGTTCCCAGTCTAGGGGTAGGTCTAGGCGTGTAGGGGCAGGGCTCAAAGGTTACTTAGGCCTAGATCAGACAGTTCACCTGCTCAGACTTCTGGTGAGGGCAGGGGTCAGTCCTTTCGTAAGCAGAACCAATGACCTGCCTTTTCAGCTGCCAGTGGACTCTCGTGGCAGCTCCTTTGGGAGGAAGATTGTCTCTTTTCAAAGAAAATTGGGATTTAATCACTCAAGACAGATGGGTGCTGGATATCATTCATCACGGTTACAGATTTTATTTCCACAATGCCCTTTCAAAGGCATGCCAGATGTTCCTCCTCCACAAAGAAAAGAGGCTCACAAGCAAGTTTCTCAGTTACTCCAGATAGGGGCCATTCAGCCAGTCCCTGTATCAGAAAGGGGCTTCAGATTTTATTCTCGCCTGTTCCTAGTACCAAAGAAGAGACCAATTTTGGATTTATCTATCCTCAACACTTATCTGGACATTCCCAAGTTCAAGATGTTGACGTTACAGCAACTGTTACCTCTGCTGGGCAAGGATCACTGGATGGTAACTTTGGATCTCAAGGAAGCTTACCTTCATGTGCCTATAAGGTTAAGTTGCAGAAAGTATCTGCGGTTTCGACTGGAGATTTTCATTATCAGTTCTCTGCATTGCCCTTTGGCTTATCTAAGAGTATTCACAAGGTTCTGGCTCAGTGATAGCTTACTTCAGGCTTCAAGGCATTCAAATCTATCCTTACTTGGACGACTGCCTGATTCTGGCTCAAGAAAAGGAACACCTTCTACAGCATCTGGAATATGTCATAGCAGTGCTAAGATGCCTAGGGTATTCTGTGAACGAAATAAAGTCCAGTCTAGTACCCTCTCAAGACATGTGCTTTCTGGGTGTGAGACTGAATACAGCAGCCCAGATGGCCTTTTTAACCCCGGACAAAAGAGTCTGTCACTTTACTTCCATCAACTATCTCATCAGTCCGTGCTGACTGCAAGGACAGTCCTTCAAGCATTAGGGTTCATGGCATCTTGTATTCTGGTGCTTCCCAATGCCAAACTGCATATGAGGAAGCTGCAATGGTATCTCAAAAATGTATGGACACAGCACTGCCAAGATTTGGACACTGTCATTCAAATAATACCTTGCCTTCAAAAGGAATTCTTGTGGTGGGCTCAGGAATGTCACCTAAACAAGGGACTCTCTGTGACCCGGCCAGAGGCGAGTCAGATTTTAACGACAGATGCCTCGGACACTGCTTGGGAGCTCATCTAAATGGAAAGTGGATACAAGACAAGTGGCCTGCCAGACTACAGCATCTACATATCAACATGAAGGAGATGTTAGCAGTCCAGTTTGCATTGATGGCGTTCAAGGAGTTACTTCTTCCAGGGCAGGTGTTGATTCTGACAGACAACACAACTGTCATGTGGTACATCAACAAGCAAGGGGAACACATTCTTATCCTCTATGCAGGCAAGCAATGATTTTATGGGAGAAAGCCTGCAACTGACTCTTCAAGAACTCCTAGCAGATGTATTAAGCAGACAAATCATGGATCCGTGGAAACTGGATCTTCATGTATTTCAGAAATTGACAGTGTCCTGGGAACTCCAGACATAGATCTGTTCGCTTCTCCACTAAACCACCAGCTGCCAAAGTATTGCACAAAGGGTTTCATCACACAGCCTGTGTCTTTCAGTTGGAAAAACCTTCATGTCTATGCCTTTCCACCTCTACCTCTTCTTCCAAAGGTATTACTAAAGGTCAGACAAGACAGGCCAAGGATGATTTTGATAGCTCCAGATTGGCCTCGCAACACTGGTACCCACTTCTAAGGAGTCTTGTAAAGAAGCCTCCATGGCCTTTACCTCTGATTCTCATCTGTTATCTCAGAAGGACGGTCATCTGCTCAATGTCAAGCTTCAATCTCTTCATCTCACAGCTTGGCATATTCTGTGTTGAAGCATCGTAGGTCTCAGCTTCCTCAACAAGTTTTAAATGTCTTTATGTAAGCTAGAAGGCCTAGTACTAGGAGAGTGTAAAATGGAAGAGATTTTTATTTTAATTTGGAGATTTCAGAGCCTAATTTGAGTGTGGCTCTTCAATATCTTACTGAATTATTGGACAAAGGTTTGTCCTTCTCTTCCATAAAGATTCATGCTGCAGCAATTTCAGCTCACTATGATTGTGACCCACCTTTGATCCTTTGTTCAAGCAGTTTCTTAGAGGGGCAAAGAATATAAGAGAGCTCCTACTCCTGCTTGGGATCTCAATTTTGTGTTGGAAAAACTTACTCTACAACCTTTTGAGCCTGCAGCTACTGCTGAATTGAAATATTTGTCATGGAAGACTGCTTTTCTGTTGGCTATTACTTCTGCAAGAAGGGTGTCTGAGTTGCAGGCCCTTATGCCAGTAGAGCCCTTTTGATTTTCCATAAGGACAGGGTATCATTTAATCCTTCCTTTATGCCTAAAGTGGTTTCTAGTGTGGCTTTAAACCAAACTATTCATTTGCCTACGTTTTTGCAGATCCTCAAAATAAAGGGGAAAAGATTTTGCACACTTTAGATGTACACAGGCAATTGCTATTATTTGAGCAGGACTAAAGATTTTAGGCAGTCTCAGCAGTTACTTGTTTCTTTTGCTTTGAGTTCACAGGGCAAGCCTGTGTCAAAACAAACTATTTCTAGGTGGATTGGCTTTTGCATTGCATTTTGTTATTCCCATCATGGCAAAGAGGTTCCAGCTGGGATTAGGCCTCATTCCACTAGGGCTACTGCCACTTCAACAGCATTTCTAAGGGGTGGCAACTAAGGATATTCTGGAAGCAGCTACTTGGAGTTCAGTGCATACTTTCTCTAGGCATTATCACCTGCCTGTATACTCTAAGACTAGAGCTGGTTTTGCCACAGCTGTTTTACAAGGCATGTTGTCAGCTCCTGCTACTTTATAATTTGCCAGCCTCCTTACCTCTGCTTTGGGATTCTACCCAATTGTCAGGACTGCAGCAAGGGAAGACGAAGAACATAGTACAGTTTTGTACCTACCATAAATGTAGATGTTCGAGGATTCCCCTCCTTCCCCTCTGTGTTTCAGGGTGGTTGTGTAGGTGAGTTTACATGCTTATATTTTTGTATATATTACTGTATATATTGTACATGTTTTTGGTGCAGGTTGTTTTTGGGACTTGTCTTTTTGGGTCTTCTGACATCTGGGGCAAGAAAGGACTGAGGAAATGACGCCGGTCATGCACTGGGACGCGACTATACCCAATTGTCAGGACTGCAGCCTACATTTATGGTAGGTACAAAACTGTACTTTTTATACTTAACCAAGCTGGTTGAAATCCACCTGATGTATGGGATAAGAAAACATTTCTAAAAGTGATGAACCTGTGATACGTGTATGTATACTGCATAGCTTTTATATATGCTTCTTTTAGTATAGTTTATGTGATTGTAAAATCAAATTCAGGAACAATTGACCATCACATAGTTAATCACAAACCACCAACTTACTATTGCATCATTCGAACGCACACTGAAAAACATCACAGTCAGCTGCAAATGCCTACCTTGTACCTTAATCATGCATTTGCTACACATAATATATTGTGGTAAATGCATTTTACCTGCAAACTTGCAGTTACCCTCTCCACTTCACATACAGATGTGCATTTGAATGAGGGCTCTGCTCCCACACTCACACACTAACTCCACTTTTGCACAACTATGACCAAACAGCACTCCCCAGAGTGATATCATTGAAGGCATCACATGGTCTAATCAAAGTGCAAGTCGACAGAAGGATAAATTCAGCCTTGACACTCCAAAAACGGGTCCACCAAGAAAGCCGTCTACAATTGCTCTTGCACCTACATATATGCAAAACTATGGTATCATTTTTGCTTAGTAATTTATCAGTATCTGTGTGTGTGTTTTATTTATATCGCGCACTCACAGTTCTGCACACGCTACCTCTGCAGCTCTGAAAGTCATTTTACTGCTTTGACAGAATAAAGTCAGTAGATAATTCAAATTTCATGCATGCATGCACATGCACTCATACATTTTTGGTCATAGTGTATGAGTTAGAATTATGATACCGAAACTACTGAAACTACACTTCAGAACAACTTAGTCTTTCATTTGCTGGCAGCAGGGCTGGAGTTTGTACGTTGGTCCACTTCCACAAGCATGTTAGAGCTATGACTAAGGTATTTCTTGCAAGCCACTAATGGCAGTTAACTTGAAGTACAAGGTGGGAGAAGCCCTTATTCTTTTTATAGGTTCGTAAGTGTTTACTAGGCGGATGATGACAAGGGCCTTTTTAAGCTTAGCCATGCATCCCAAATCTCTGACAAGTTCTCATACCCTTGTTAAGTGTAAGCAGTGTCTTGGGAGATGAACCATTTACAGGCTGCCTATTTCCATTAAAGACATAGTGCCAAACCAAGGATGAATTTCCTGTTCCCCATCCAGTTGTCTAAGTTACACTTGAATTGGGTTAGGAAGGAATTCTGCTTCACATGGATGGGAAGCCTGTTCCAAAGAAGGGATAGTCTCTGGGATACATACCTGTCTCTCCAGCAGGTCCTATTTATATCACAGGCAAGGTTTAAGTCTTTGGAATGGGTAATTCTAGTGCTGTTTGTTTTGCAGATGTGCTGGAGGTACCTACTAGGACATGTTACTTACGCCCTGTATTCTTTTAGTGCAGAAACTCTGTGGACATTCCAGTTGTTGGATATGCCTGGTTAGGTGCATACCTAAGGGGACATTGTACTCAGTGATAGGTCTGATGAATGCCGAATACAGTGGGACAGTGACTTCCATAGACCTAGATGCCATATCTTTCTTTATAAGTTGCACAGCATTGAATGATTTTTCATTAATGTAGACATATGATCGTCAAACTGTGTGTGTCCCCAAGTCCCTGACTACTGGGTCAACTCTTAGGGGTATATTGTCAATATGATAGCTACCAGGGGTGGATGACTTCCCGAAGGATGCTATTATGCATTTTTCAGCATTAGTTTTAGTCCATTGCTCTGACACCAGTTATTTGTCTATGTTAGCCCTTCCTGGAGAACATTTGTGTCAGTGGATGATTCAATGACAGCTCCTAATTTGCGCAATATGCCACCTACAAATGTTCATATATTCTGTCCTTCAGTCTCACGGAGAGGAGACTAAGGGACAGAATATATGAACATTTGTTTGAAATCAGAATGAAAAAAGAGACTAATGCCCTCTACAAACACATAAAATGTTACCCACACCACACGTTCAAATTTTGTATTTTGGAACAAATGCCTTCTAAGAGTAATGAAAGTCCATGGACCTTATTACTGGAAAAACATGAACTATATTGGCAGCCGAGTTTGAATGCCAATAACTGGCCTGGACTCAATGAACATGTTTCAACAGCATGTTTGCTCAAGTTAAAAGCACTGGAAAGATGAGCCCTAAATACAGGACTTATATTTTACATATTTTTACATACTTTTGTCTTCATTTTCCTGATTTTATAGGGAATGTATGTTATACTGTGTGTGTGTGTGTGTGTGTGTGTGTGTGTGTATATATGTATGTATATGTATATACATATACATATATATATATATATATATATATATATATATATATACATATACATACATATATAATTTTTCCCTTGTTTGCAAATTTTATGTATTGAATTGACTCAGTACTACACACACTGAATTTCTTTGTGGTGGCTCTTTTAAGATGATGCTTCATTTCCTGGGGGCTTGACGGTCATGTGATTGAACACAAAAGTTACAAATTGTGTGTGTACTTCCAGCAATGTTTATCTGATGAAGTCCATGTCTTTTTGTGAATGAAAGCGCTTATCTCTCATAGTTTTAAACAAGTTTTTATTTCAAAAAGTTTCTAGATTAAAGTTCTTCTGGAGTTTACCTGCAGCAGTTTATTTCCTTGGGCCTTCCACCTGTGTACAAAACCAAATTAGGTTGGGTCCAGTGTCTGGAGGTTTCCTATGTCATTCTTGATCATTTCCATGACAATTGTTTCCATGGCTTTGTATATGAGACTAGTGAGACTTTGTGTCCAGGGTCTGTAGATGGCCCACTTTTGTGCAGAGGGATGACTGTTGCTGTTCATAGGTTTATAAGAGATTACTAGGCTAAAAGCTTAAGGACCTTTACAAACCTAGCAAATATAACCCAATTTTACCCAATATATGGTCCCTAGGAGCAAGAGGATGACACGGAATTATGCCTTTGTATTGAGTATCTTACAGACTGCCCCTGATGGGCACGATCCCAGGTGTGAATTTGTGATTCCTATCCATTGATTCAAATTGTAATTGAAGAGGGCCAGGGAATTAATGTGAACAGGAAGCCAGTTCCAGAGAAGGGACAACCTCTTTGACACGTATCTCTCTCTCGCCAGCATGTTTTGTTTGAGTCGCTGACTGAGTTTAGATCCTTAGATCCGGTGATCGTAGTACTGTTTGATTTGCGGATGTGTAGCAGCTCCATCATGGCTGGATTTATGAGTGCCTTGTTAGGTCAGGCATAGGTCACCCCTTAATAGTTGGTAGGAGAGAAAGTAAAGGGATGGGGCATTTAGTCTATCTGCGTAGTTCATGTTGTTTACTACCTGTATTTTCTTTGTGAGGAACTTCTGAGGTCGCTCAAGCTGTTTTAAGTGCCTAGTCAAGTACATAGCAAATGGTGCATTGTACTTGATTATTGGTCTAATGGGGGCTGAGTACAGCAGGGCTATAATTTCCTTGGATCTGGATTCCATACCTTTACTTGTAAGCTGCGTCACATAAAAGGATTTCCTCACCACTGTGGGCATAGCTTTCTATTTAGGGAGGCACAAAGCCTCTCTGGAGCCTACAGTTAAATATAATTCCAGACAGCCTGATAGGTTAGGTTTCATGTTTTTCACTGAAAGTTTTTGCCCCAGCCCACCCTGCCCCTTTCTGATTATTCTCCACGTTTTTTTTCATGTGACTCCATGATGTTCATGTTTGGTTGCACATACAGTAGCAACACTTCATTCTCCTCCCCGTGATGTATAGACATAGATTCTGCAGGTTCAGAACATCAGAGTCAGTTATCCACCCTCAGATGTGCAGTGTAAAACTAACCTGATTGTTCAAACTTTAATGTAGTTTTGCTTCCCAGTGGACCTTGTAAGTATAGTTATATCGTTCCATCTTGTTTCAAGTGGTGTCAAGCCCTACAAAGAGTGAGTTTTCCATTGATAAGTGTGTACAGTCTTGGCACGATTTGACTGCACTTGTTATTGCATCCTAAACAACTGAAGCCTTGTTTTATATAAGAGGTCATACCCCATCATAGCTATGGTGGGGTGAAGGGGGGCAGACGTCCAGGATGCAAGGTGTTAGGCATAATTGGGAGTTGCTGATCGATCTGTAGTGCTGTATCATTATTCATTTCTCAACCGGCATATCCAAATTCTGGCACAGAAATGAATTCCAATACTGCTTTTGCGAATAGGACTGTAGCACTGAAGCACTTATACACTTGAATGCCTCACTCGGCTTGTGTACTAACCCGTGCAAGGCACTTGCTACAAATGTAGGAAGTGGGTTGGTTCAGTTTTAAAAGTAAAAAGAAAAAAACCTTTTGTCTTCCTTCTCAACAGGAGCACAGGTCAGGGACCAGAATACTTTTCTGTACAGAAGTGCTAGGAAAGGGACTTTGTTTTTGCTCCACAGCTTATAGTTGAGCAGTGCAAAATTAGAGAACTGCACATGGTGCTTGATGAGCCAGCCAGGGCTCTACCTCACCATTATCTACTTAAGGGAGTACTCCCAGCCACTTATTTTAGTTAGTTATTTATTGACCGGGAAAGTCCACTGAGTCAGAGACCCATTTTTAGTGGAGGCCCGAGAGAATTAAAAATTTTAATATACAGTGTATAAAGATAATATGATCGATTTAAATGGGTGTTAACATTTCAGTAGCAAATTAGTTACTGCTGTAACCCCCAAAAAACATGAAAATACAAAAAGATGTGTAATAAAATAAAGATACAGAACATGAAGTAATGCATCAATTACAATATTGTGAAATGTAAAATAAAGATTTATTTTTTTTTTTAAGAAGTTGTAGTCATAGACAAGAGTAGTACAATGGAAGAAGAGGGTAGCAGCTGGGTATGTATTCAGGTGTTCTTTTATTTACCAGTTAATGTTACTTCAAGGCTTTCACATGGGCTGATGGGATTCCTAGCCTACTCCCAACACTAGACTTGGTACCTATGTTGTTTTCTGCTCTCATCCTCTTTGTTAAGGATCATTTTGCTTCTCTCCCACCACTATGAAAATGATTGTAAAGGATTCCGGTACTTTTCTGAGCAGTGTAAGGCCATTCAGAATGAGCTTTGTGGGTAACTTAAACAATTAGCTCCTATCAACACTGTTTCCATTATAAAATAAACCTTTTAACCTTTATAGGTTCCTGTTTGCTTCTGACAAACATTATTGGATGACACCTGCGGATACTTTTCTTGGTCAGTGTACCTATTTAGGTGTCTCCTTTAGTCTTTTCCAGCATGCTAAACCACAAGTATCTGAACTTCTCCAAACACCTTAGCCTGTCCACCCTTCATTTTTTTAGTGTTCCATAGTAGTTCTTGGGAAACTACCCATGACTGTTGTATTAATAGCTGTGATTTCTTTATTCGTTGATGAGGCTGATTAAATATTATATTACTGAGAGTGGTATTCTGTGTACATATGTATGTATTATCATTGTTCATGCTGTGTGTTGTATCTTTATTTCATACCTGATTTTGTAGTGTGTGTGGCTTGGGCCATGACTACAAAGATTCTTTGGGCCAGGTCACTCACCTGGTTATCAAATTAAATGGCTGAATGAGTGAATAAATAAACAGCTCAATCACTCACCCTGAGGTGAGAAAACCACAAGCCTTCTAAAAATACACCAGGGCTCCAGGCTGTATTAGCTCCTTGCAGACTGTAAAAACAGAATTATAGTTCTTTTCTCTGTTTTATGTTTGTCTTTTTTTTCTCATTAGAGACTTCTGCACATTAATCTTTCTTTCTGTAAAGCTGCTAGTACTGAATCCATCTGAAAGGACAGGCTCACTTACAACCTTTTCAGTTATATTTGTCTTTCCTCTTTTACTGTGTCAGAAGTAATGGCATGCCCTATCTTTAGTCTGATCACTAATTTTCCTCCCATCTGTCCCCCTGTATTTGAGACATGACTACAGCATGTTCTAAACAGGGTTACCCTTTGACCTCATGGCTGACCTTAGGAGGCATCAGCTTATATACGTTCCATTTTTCATTACTTTGGCAAAGACCTTTGTTGACTTTTTTCTTATCAATTGCTGGCAAGTGCAGGTGAGTGCAGAATGCATATGATATGCATATGATTTACATTCTTTTATCAGTCAGTTATATAATATAATATTCCATGCCATTCAGACAGTTTGCAGTCCTCTGAACAACCACTACCATCCATGGCGATTACAAGGCATGGGGAGGAATGGAAGTAGATTGCAGGTCTTTCTTCTGTGTTGTGTAGCACAGATTTATTGCATCTAGTCACATATGTTAGGCAGCATTTGTAACACATGCATTGTCATGAGGGGCATATTGGATGCAAAGTTCTCATGTACATTCTTCCTAAATGTATTTACTGCATAGCTTAGGAAATCAAGTTTTTTTTTTTTTTTTTTTTTTGGTTCACTAATGTAACCACATACCTTTTTGTAAGCTGTAGCATTTATGCATGTAGAAGCAGCTGTTTGTCTATTCTGAGGTCTTTAAATATTACATATAGAATTTGCTCCCACAGCACTCAAATAGTTGTTAATCTACCTCATAAGAAAAGCAGAGGTAGGAGTCTTGGTAAGATAACTTTCCTTCTCACAGAAACATTTGAGCATGGGATTCTTTCCTCCTTGGCCACTGTCCTTATTTTCAGGTTTGCTTATTTTTAATTTATTATTTTATTTTAGTCGCATGTTTTGCTGTTGTCAATAGTGACTATCTGCAGGCTGCTGCTGGTCTGCTGCATATTGGCCAAAAATAATAATTGTCAGTGCAGAAGAGCTGTAGACGTAGTTAACTCTGTTGACTTAAAAACTGCTTTCCTCATAATCTCATTATTTAAGCAAAGGTTGTGGAAACAGAGCACTTTGCTAACTGTGCTTTATTGCAAGCCACACCACTGAAGTGAACAGTGTCAGTGGTGCAATAGGTAGCACACTCATGTTTGGTCCAGAAGGCTGTAGGTTCTATTATTACACCAGGTAGATGGATTGTTGGTATTGCAGTGCAGCATAAGAGGTGTGGTGCACTCTTGAGGGTGTTGTTTTTTGAATTACATTAAACAGAGGTCCCGTCTGCCTCAGTCTGTGGTAGTTCAGGTGGATGTCAAAGTTCCCACAGCATCTATTAAAAAGAGTGAGGGAAGTTCTACAATGCCCTGGCCAGATTTTCCCTAGCAGTGTAAATACCATGTCATTCCAGAAGGCAAGCAGCAAAAACTTGTGCCTTATGTATGTGCTGAACAGAAAGTCCATATATGTGAGTAAGGCTGGTTTTAACAGTCTTAAGTTGAAGGTTGGTCTCTCTGCTGAGTCAGTTGAAAATATCAGGGCATAGCTTTAATGATTTTTAACATTCCTTTATTTTAATACTGTTTTTTTCCCCCCGTCTCTGTCCCTTTCTCCCTTTTTCCTTGATTTTTAGTCCATGTGTTTACAAAGATATTCATGTTAGCCCCTCAGTCTAGCTATACAGATGTGTCCATTCTGCCTTTCATCATGTGCTGTATATTACATTGTTCATATAAATTAGCATCTTGTATAGACTTAATCAGTAGTTCTAATGTTACTCAGGATAAAAAAGATTTTCACTCAATAGTTATGGTGCTGTTCAAATCCTAATTCCTTGTGATTTTAAGTATTTACAGATCTATGTTCTAATACCATTACACATTGTTTCTATGCAGTGTACGCACTCATCCTTTGGTTAAGTGGTAATGCAAAACAGTGTAGCGTTGTCTTAAGTAATTTGTTAATCAGGTACACCCACTAGGTACAGGACCACATTTTCAGTGATAGCTCAGGAGCTCTGGCCTGGCTAAAAGTTTTACTCTACAGCTGGACAGTATCCAAGTGGAAAGTGAATGAATAAAACCAGGACTTGAATGTATAAAATGTACATTGTATTTCTGAAATGAAATGATTCTAATTTTCCATTTAAAACATGAGCTACTTTTTATTTATATCTTTATTTATGTTTGAATATTTCTACACTCAATTCTGAATTGTTTTAATTAAATGTTTGTAATGACCAGTAACTGCCAACTTCCAAATTTAAACATATTTGCACAACTTCTGTTGAGTGATAAAAACATTCTTGGCATGTATGCAATGTTTTGTTTTGCATCTTCTCTTCCCTTCACTGGAGGAGTGTTGTGCACTGAATAAATTTATTTATTTACATTTGTTAACCGGGTAGTGTCCAACTGGGCCAGTAGCCCATTTTCAGCGGAGACCCGGGGATACATGCAAAAAATAATTAATTAAGAATGCAGTAGTTAATAAAGCACAGTACAACAGTACAGTAGTTAATAAGTCACAGAACAAAATATTTGGTGAAGTAACATTGGATCTAATCATAACTGCAAATAAATTGTTGTACAGTAAAACCCTGCTTATTCAAATGCCCTTAAAGACACCAGGTTATCAGTTTAACTGGTGATCTGATGTCCGTGTTATTGATCATGGATGGATGTAGGATCTGACATCGGATCTGAGCCGGCAACTGTGAGCTCAAGCTCCTCCCCTTCACAAGATCCCTTGCTACCCACAACCCTCAGATCTTGTTTGCCTTCAGGGCATGCTTTCTCCATCTCCAGATGGGCATTTCTGAGTCCCTTATTTTCTTTGCCAGTGGTTCTAAATGTAGCACAAATAAGAAAAGGGAAAGAGGACACCCCTGCCTGGTTCCTCTGTTCAGATGCAGCTTATCAGAGAGGAACCCTCCCACTTTGACTTTTGTCTCCAATCCCTCATTTATACCTCTAATTAATCTTACTATTGTATTTTTTAAACATCTTTATTGAATTATCACTTGTGACATAGGCACATTTGCTTTTATATAAAAATAATCAAACTGTGTTAAGTTAAAATTAACAAACATGCTTCACATATATTGCTATGCATCATATAACCTAAGCAACATTACATAAATTATTCAATTCCTGCCCCCTTTTTTTAACAAGAGTTCAGACTTCAGTCACAGCAAGGGAATATACCTCATCATTGTGGGTCTCATGGCATCTATGATTCTCGTGATACCTCTGGCAAGACTCTGCGTGCTAAGGATAGTGTTATCTGAAGTCTCTTTGGTCCCAGCACCAACACCCTTTATCATTTTAGATTCCAGTTCTGGAATTTGTAAGAAGAGAAATCATTTGGTCTCTATGACCACTTAAATTGTTACTGTCAATACCACAGTGATGTGATACATACACAAGAAAGGGAGAACAAAGTCTTTCCCCTTATGCAGACTAGCCTTTTTTAGCTATACAGCACAGTCTTACTCTACAGACTTCCTGCCTTCCATCAGAGCAAACTGTGTGACAGACAAGCTGAACAAAACCAAGACAGGCCCTCTTGAATGGACACTAAATCAGGTGTCTTCCAAGCTGTGATCCATCTGTGGGGGCACACTTTTATCTCTTCTCTGAACAATCAGTTGTCAAAATACTGTTCCAAGACTACATGCAAGAAGGCCTGGAAAACAGATGCCATTTTTTTCTAGGACAGAAATGTTTCTTTATGCCTTTCCATTGGTATCTGGGGTACTTCTGAAGATTCAAAAGGAATCCCCCAAAATCATTGTAGTGACTTCCTTCTGGCTCAGGCAGCAATGATTCTCCCTTCTTTTGGAATTGGCCAGGGGTAATTACCCCAAGCTTCCTCACAAACTGAATTTACTGACACAAGAACAGGAGTGTTTGATACATCCCGACCCCAAACAACTTCATATGACTGCCTGAATGATAAGGTCTTAATAGCTTTTAGGCACCAGCTGGAAAATGTTTCCCACTTGCTAAAGTATGATTTTCAATAACCAGCACCCATTCAGGGCTAGAATTTCTAAATTTTTACTATATTTGTGTAAGTTACTTTCCTATGGCCTGTCTTACTTGTCTGTCAGAGTTCATTTTTCAGCCATTTCAGCATGTCTGACCATGGATCCCCCTCTTTCGAGGCATTCCCAAGTCAAAATGTTTTGAAAGGGGTATTGCATAAGAGACCTCAAGGAAAATCGGTGTCTCCTCCTTGGGATTTTTATTTTATGTTAGAGAAGCTAACACTTTCAACAAAAGAACCTGCTTATGTGACTGACTTGAGGTTCTTAACATGAAAAACAGTTTTACTAGTTGCTCTGATCTCTGCAAGAAGAGCACAAGTTGCACGATCTTATGGTGGTTCAACCTTGTAGCATTTACACAGAGGTGGGGGTTCCTTGAGAACTAATCCTTCTTTTGTGCCTAAAGTTGCATTAATGTTTTAAGCCAAACTGTATCACTGTTTTTCCTAAAACCCAAAATTAGGGAGAAAGGGTACTTCATACCTTGGATCTCCACAGACAACTTGGGCTCTAACTTGACAGAACTAAATCCTTCAGAATGTTTGGGCAGTTGTTCTTTTCTTGTGAAAGTAAGGAGAAGGGACAATCTGTGTCAAAACAGACCATTTCCAAATGGCTGTCTTGGGCTATAACCTTTTGATTTGACGTTATCCATGTCTTCATTCATCACCACAGGGTCTTGGATCAAACATCGGATCTGAGCCGGCAATATACAACAGACTGATCCAAGGCTCTGGCTCCTCTCTCTCCCATAATGCCCTGCTGCTCTCTAATCCCCAGATCTTATTTGCCATGCTTGTGGTGCAGACATGTTCCACGGGCTCAGGCTAGTTAAGTAAAAGCTTTTCAGTCCTTTTTGCAATGTTTTGTAGTTTTGTAGTGCTTTAGTGTAGAGTAGTCCAGTTTGCTATTTTTTTATAGAGTAGATCCTTCCCTCTCGTTAGTCTAGTTGTGTGAGCGTGTTTGTGCGTGGGCTTTTGCACCCTTTTTCTTCTGTTGGCTGTTAGGGCTTTGTAGGTAGTTTTTGTGGTGTTAGGAGAGTTTTAGTGAGTCTTCAGTGTCTGTTAGACCTGGACTTCGCCCTTGGACATGTGGGACAGGCCCGCTTCCAGCCCATTGGCCTTCCAGGTGGTAGAGAGGACCTTCTTCAGGTCTGGAGTTTCCTCTGCTGCACCTCCTCCTCCAACCCGGCCTCTTTACCTTGGCTGGCAAGGCCTCTCATCCTGTCCTGGGTCAGCCCTTTCCAATCGAGCCTTCAGGGTTTTTTCTCCCCTATGGCAGTCCCTGTCTCTTCTGAGTCCTTCCTGGAGCCCCCAACAGAGGAGGTTCATTATAAGAGTAAGTGCAAGAGGGGGCAATTGGATTCCCCTGCGGAGTCCCTCACTGAGGATATGGACTCGAGGAAGGAGATGGGTCCCTCAGATCTGCACTCAATGATGTCTCCTAAAACAAAAGGGTGGATGGTCTCCCCAACCCCCGTCTTCGGAGGAGTCCATATTTCTGAAGGCCTCTGGGATGGACTCATCTACCTCCTGGATATCCACCCTCCTGCTGATGAGTTAGTGGATCTGATTGCCAGCAGGGCCTGGAAGGAACAGAACATGATGGAGCCTGTTCCAAAAAGGGCCGACAAATTCCTTAGTCCTTCTGCAGACCAATTATTCTGGAGCAAGGGCATCCTGGTCAATGCCATCATGGTTGCTGCGGCCACCAAGAAGGAGCTAGCAAGACAGAGATCTATGGTCCATCCCCCAAACAAGGAGTTCCAGGCAATAGACCATTTTGGGAAGCGGGTATACACGTCAACTACCTTTGGACTGAGGGTGACTGTTTGGCACATTTTATCTGCCTCCAAAGGGATTTGGTTCAAGAGCTCTCCACCTTCCTTACAGAGTTATTGCTGGTGGGGAACCTCAAGCAGGGATCTCCCAGGCTTGCCACTCTGACCTCTCTGGTGAATTCCTCAAAGAGGCTAATCTTGAACGCTGTGGAGACCATCTCTCAAGCTGCTGGCACAGGCATTGCCTTACAGCATCATGCCTGGCTACACTTGTGCGGGTTTAAGGCATCATTTACTAATGTCCCCTTTGATGGTTCCACTCTCTCTGGACCCTCCATGAAGGACACTTTGACCTGCAGTGAGCAGGAAGGGAAAACTCTGTCTGCAGTAGGAATCAAGCTTTCAGCCCCCCAGAGGTCCTTCTTGAAGACCCAACAAGGAACCAGAAAGATGTGGTTCTGTAAGGTGCAGTCTCCCTTTCAGGATGCTCCAGACGAATCCTCTTCCAGGGGCAGGGGGAAAGGTTTCAATGGACGATGATGCCCTTGTAGTGGGGGGGGGGGTTGCAAAATGAGGGCTCCAGGGAACCTTTCTTTGAGCAGCACTTTCAGTATTGCCCAGCTGGTCTGCCCTGGAGGCAGTCAGGGGTCAAATTTCCGTACACCCACTAGCCTGTCAAAAATCACTTCCAATCAGTGGGTGATAAATATTGTTTCCAGGGGCTAGTTTATTCCCTTTTTGGAACTCCTCCAGTAAGAAGCTATCTCCCCTACATTCCACCAAGTCAGAAGGAGTTGGCCCTCAAAGAAGTTCAACAACTTCTTTTAAAAAGAGCCATCCAAGACATCCCAGCAGGACAAAGAGGATCCAATACTTACTCTCACTTCTTTTTAGTGCCAAAAAGGACGGAGGACATACATCCTATTTTGGATCTCTGTGAGCTCAGTCTTTCAGTCAAGAAGTCAAAAGTTCCAGATGGTCACTGCTCAGTTCATTCTGCCTGTATTATGTAGGGGCGATTGGCTGTGCTCAGTGGATCTCTGGGATGCCTACTATCACATCAGTATAGACATCTTTGCTTCCGGCTAGGGGCCCTACCCTGTGGTCTCACCACAATCCCCCCCGGTGTTTACCTAATGCATGGCAGTGGTAGTGGCTCACCTACATTTGTGGGGGTTCCAGGTCTTTCTGTACCTCGACGATTGACTCCTCACAGCACCTTCCAGGCATTGACTGACTCAGGTGACTCAGTATCCTCTTACTCTCTTCCACCAGCTGGGTATAACCATCAGTGTGGTGAAATCCAATCTCTCCCCCACTCAATGATTGGAGTTCATAGGAGTTCAGTTGGACACCATGTCAGAGATTGCAACTTTACCTCTGCACAGAATTCAGTTGATTTTGGAACAGGTCACTCAGATTTTGGACCTGCCTCACCCCCCCCCTCCCAGTTCTTTTAGTTCTTCGGGTCTAGGTTCCATGGCTTTGGCCATTCTCCTTGCCCGTCTGGCCAGGTACCACATGCGGGTGTTAAAATAGTTGGCTGTTTTTCATCCTCTGTCTGTGACCATAAAAGTGATGCCTGTGTGCAGACATCACCTCCAGTGGGTGCTGCAGTTACAGGATCTCTCTTTAGGCAGGCCCTTTTCTGTCCCTCCACCCTCAGCCACTGCGATCATGGACGCATCCCTCCTGGGGTGAAGGATGGGGGCATTTTCGGGGGAAGACATTCCAAGGCACCACGTGGCCCCTTATAGAGATCAAGTTGCATATATACGTTCTAGAGATGAGGGCAGTTCTTCTATTGTTGCAAGACTTCCAGGACTGCCTCCCTCTAGGGATGATTGCAGACCAGACAGACAACATGTCAGTTGTTGGTTTGTCCAACAAACAAGGGGGAACACTGTCTTACCCATTGTGCAGAGAGACCATGAATGTATAGGAATGGGCTATGTCCTCCATCTGCTTCCTTACTGCAACGTACATACCCAGAAATTCCAGTGTGTTGGCCGGCAGGCTCAGCAGATCCATCTTGAGTCCTCACAAGTGGTCACTCAATCCTTCAGTGGTGAATCAGATTTTTGATTGTTGGGATCAGGCTTGCTGCAACGTTTTTGCCTCTCCGATCAACCACAAGTGCAGCAGGTATTTTTCCCTGATCCCCCACCTCAGGGAGAGTCTCCAAGGGACTCTCTAGTCCATGACTGGCCTCCAGGTCTCCTCTACACTTGCCCTCCTGTCCCCTTAATACCCAAGGTCCTGCAGAAAACTCAACACCTGAAGACATCTCTGATCCTCATTGCCCCATTGTGGCCTCATCAGCCATGGTTCCCCTTCATCAGGTCTCATCTGAAGTATCCACCATGGATACCGGATCCCTGTCAGGATCTGATTTCCCACCCATCGAAGCTGCTTCTTCCAAACCTTCGAACCCTTTGCCTAACTGCTTGGTTTCTCTAGTTCCAGTGATAATTAAACAGTCCAGGCCGGCATCCCCCATTAAATGCATCATTTTGGCACCCAAAAACCCTCTACCAGGAAAGTATAAAGCAGTAAATGGAAAAGGTTTTCCATCTGGTCCAGGATCTGGATCCTTTTTCTGCCTCTGTCCCTGATATACTTTTGTTCTTGTCCTCCCTGTTCCAAGCGGGATCAAGTTTTTCCACTATTAAGCTTCAGTTGGCAGTGATTTCTTATTTTCACAAGAGCTCTGAACCCACCTTTTCATCTAGGCTTTGTAAGGCATTTATGAAAGAGGTCTTCCTTCGTCCTCCAATTAAGGATGCTTCGCCTCCTTGGGACCTCATGTTGGTTCTGCAGTCTCTGACTAGGAGCCCTTTCGAACCTGCCAGCTCCTGTGATCTCAAGTTTCTGTCTTGGAAGATGCCCTTTCTGGTGGCTATCACTTCATCTTGAAGGGTTTCAGAATTACAAGCTCTTCCATTACTACTTATATGACCTTTCACAAGGACAGGGACCCTTTTAGAATGAATCCCATCCTTATTTACCCAAGGTTGCTTCTGAGTTGACCCTTAATCAATGCATTCAGCTTCCAGTGTTTTTCCCCAACTATTCCAGCAGAGGGGAGTATATCCTTCATACATTGGATGTTCACAGATGGCTTCAGTTCTACTTGTATAGGACTAAGAATTTCGTAAGTCAAAGCAGCTTTTCGTGGTCTTTTTCTGAGAACAGATGTAGCCTTCCAGTCTCTAAGGTCACTATTTCCAAATGGATTTTTAGCTGCATCTCTATGGTCTACAGTCTGAATCACCTGGAGATTCCAGGTCATGTTAGAGCCCATTCTACTAGATCTGTGGCCACTTCAGCTTTTGTAGCAAGGCTTTCTAGTGATATCTGTGCTGCTGCCACTTGGTCTAATCCTCACACCTGCATATCCCATTGCAAGCTGGATTTGATTCCTAGGAGTAAGGCTTCTTTTGGCTCCACAGTGCTCCGGCTTGTCCTTCCTTGAGGCATCCCAGGATGTTTGGTAGCTAGGGACTCTGACCCTGTGGTGATGAATGAAGGCCTGGATAACATCATATAAAGAGTTATATACTTACCATAACTTGGCATCTGTGTTATCCTGTGTCTTCATTCATCACATTTCCTAATTTGCCATCCCCCTCCTGGTGTAGTAGTGGAGGAAGTTGAAGTTTGGCTTCTCTGTATCTTAGTAGGAATAGCTCAGGAGTATGGTGGCAAACTCAGTCTGGGGATTAGAGAGCAGCAGGGCATTATGGGAGAGTGAGGAGCCAGAGCCTTGGATCCATCTGTTGAGTATTGCCGGGTTGGATCTGATGTCGGAACCAAGACCCTGTGCTGATTAATGAAGACATAAGATAACACAGATGCCAAGTTAAGTACGTAACTCTTTTTATTCCCACCACAACAGAACTGTTCCAGGCAAGGTCAAAGCTAATTTTACCTGGGCTTTGGCTTCATCTATGGCTTTTTTTGGAAAGGGTTGGATTCTAGAAGTATTCTAGAGGCAGTAGCTTGGTCCTCTGTACATAACACTACAAGCTAGATTTCTTTTCCAGGTCAAGGTCAGGTTTTGAACTACAAACTGAAAACGAAAAGTCACACAAGCCACGAAGCTCCGAACAAGTATTAATTTATTATTTAAGTTAAGCGCTTTTCATTGCCGCACCAGCAGCAACTTCATCAGACATTAAACAATATACTCCGATAAAATATATAAATTGGCTTAGTCATATGATCACGTTCAAGTCAGCTGTTAATCTCATGAATATTAAAACAAGTGAGAATTGAAGGTTTAAAAATGTGTGCTTAAAATAATAACATTAACCATGATCGATACTGTAATAACAGTCGACAAGCATACTCATACTCGTAAAAATAAAAATATGTATAATTAAACAAGATTATAAAAAATATATGTGAAAGTATTCAAGATGTCAAGGAAATTCCTTAATCATTAACTAACTTTCACAGTTTAAGAGATACAAGACAAAAGGTTAAATGTATAATTGCTAAAACTGGTGGCTCTAACAAACTATCTAAATGTTCTACTACATGTACACGCTAGTCTGAAATAATGACTTATACAAGTGTACTAGACTATGATTAATAACATCCTCGAGGTTATTGTACCTTGCTCCAGGAAAAAGATGAACACTTCTCTAACATAAAATATAATCCTGAGAAAGAAGATAAACCCCTGTTTGTTGTGGTGAAACACCCTATTCAGTTTTTAGTTTAAGAAGACAACTAAAAAGTTTAACCAGATAGTAAGCCCCTTTATGTATATGTTCTGTATTCTGGCAACTTGGTTTTGTCACAATAGAACATAATAGAACCAGTTTTAGCAATTATACATTTAACCTTTTTGTCTTGTATCTCTTAAACTGTGAAAGTTAGTTAATGATTAAGGAATTTCCTTGACATCTTGAATACTTTCACATATATTTTTTATAATCTTGTTTAATTATACATATTTTTATTTTTACGAGTATGAGTATGCTTGTCGACTGTTATTACAGTATCGATCATGGTTAATGTTGTTATTATTTTAAGCACACATTTTTAAACCTTCAATTCTCACGTGTTTTAATATTCATGAGATTAACTCAGCTGACTTGAACGTGATCATATGACTGTAAGCCAATTTATATATTTTATCGGAGTATATTGTTTAATGTCTGATGAAGTTGCTGCTGGTGCGGCAACGAAAAGCGCTTAACTTAAATAATAAGTTAATACATGTTCGGAGCTTCATGGCTTGTGTGACTTTTCGTTTTCAGTTTTGTAGTTCATTAGTTTGTTTCTACTTAGTTTGGCCAAGGTCAGGTTTTGCTAGAACCATTCTGCAGGGGCTCATTGACCCTTCTCCTTCCACCTCTCAATCTTTATAAGCTATTATAATCTGCCCATATAGCTTAGGCTACTGTAACAGCGATCAATATGCAGAACATAGAACAGTTGTGTAAGTAAACTTACCATAACAGTAAATGTTCAAATGATCACTACTGCAGTATCTGCTCTCTCCCCCCTCCATCCCCCTTGGTTTTTGTTGTGTTTATTTAAGCCAGGGTTTGGACAGTTTATTTTTTGTTATTCCTAACAATGCCCTCTCAGGGGACGGCCTTCATCTCTTAGTTAGCATAAATGGTCTGAAGGGCTTGCTGCCCAAATCTGTCTTTTAGTCATCGCAGCTCGAGCTGACCAATGGTTTGGGAGCATAGAAGGTGCCTTGAAGCCTTGGAAGCAGGCTGAGCTGTTGTATCTTATGCAGGATATATCCCATATAACGTGGGCTGCTGCAGCAGTGATCGTTCGAACATTACTTTTATGGTAAGTTTACTTTCACAACTGCACTGTCATGATTATCCTCTGAATTCTACCCTGAAGCATACTTTTTTCTATTCCTGCATCTTATCTTCTGTCCTGTGACAGTTTGCCTGTCAATCTCATATGTGCTGCCAAATCATAACTATGAAACTCGAGCAATAGTTGACATGTTTTTAGATTATCAACTGTCCTAGTCACCTAGCTATAAATATCTTATTTCATTGTTTGCACCAATGAAGACATGTTTCTTCCTATTTGTTGAAAAATTGTCTGCTGTGAATCCTTCCAAATTGTTTTTTTTTTACAGTTTACCCTTTTGCATGCCTAGAATGAGATTAAACTGGCCTTTATTTCTCTGAGTCTTCCCATTGTCAGATTATGCAGTGCTAATCACAGCTGTTTCCCTCCACCCTCAGAATTGTCCCATTCTTCACTGATGAACTATTAAGGCAGCTGATTAACAAGCTTCCAAAGTACTCTGGTAGATGAACTTATCCCTCAGCTTTGTAGATGTTCTTCGTGTTTCACTTTTGCAGTCATTACATTTGGGTTATCTGCTTGCAGTAGCCCTCAGTCGGCCTAATTAACAAAGTCTTGGGTCCTGCATCAGTTGCTGTCCCTTCTTCCATGGCATCAGGTCATCAGGGGTATAAAACAGGCAGCCAACGCCATTACATCAGTCTTTCTTGCCGTGCAGTGCCCGAAGCAGAAGCAGTTCGCAAGTGTCGGTCGGCCGACTCCTGAAATTTTCGTTTTCGAGTTTCAGAACTGACGTCTTCAACTAAAGCCAAGTACCCCATTGGGGAAACTTTTTCTTGCTCCTTACTGATGTCGGTAAAAGTTAATAATTGCATTACTTGTGGAAAGCAAATACCTCAAAGATTTTCATTTGTACTGTATTCCTGCCTAGGCCCTGACCACGACGTACCTTGCTGTCGGTTTTGTGCTTTATTTAATCAGCACACTGTCAGTCGTCAGTATATTTTCGCTTTTAAATATTTTGGTTCTCTGTTTAATTATCCAGAAATGTCGTCCGTTAGCCATCCAACTACCGGGATTCTGAAAAAACGCAAAGATAAAGACAGAGACAGATTGCCGAGGTCAAAAGCTGACGACGATGCTTCTCCTAAGCCAGTCGCCAGTTTGCGGTACTCAGTGAGGCGCTTTCCCAGCCCCTGATAACCCGGTACTTCTGACTCGCAGGCCTCTACTGAGACCCATTCGGAGTCCTGTATGCCACGAGATGCTTCAACTGTGGAACCTGTGGATGTCTCTACCTTGGATGGGTCTGGAGCCGCTGTGCAGGCACCGGCTTCTGAGGGTGTATTCGGGCCTACGGACTTGCATATTAAACAGACTCCTCCTTCTTCATTTAGGCCAAAATCTCGAACCATGCCTAAGAAACCGACGCCCAGGCCGCATACTCAGGCCTCTGTGCCTAAAAAGCAAATTATAAGAATGGCTGAAGATCTTATAACTCTAATCAGGGGAAGCCAACTTCCCCGTTCTAAAAGACCTAGGACTGAAGTTGTTTATGAATCCTACTGAACAGGATTCTGATTTTTCTGATTCTTCTGATGATCTGGATTTGCCCTTATCTACTTATGAGGATTCTGATGTAGAGGACTCTATTCCCTCTGCTTCCCCTCCAGAGGATTTTTATTTTGGTGAGAGCATTTTTACTGGGAAAGCTAGGACTTTTCTGATTCAAAAAAGAGGATTAGGGATTTCTTACTCCTGCCTCAGCATAGGCCTTTAGCTATACCTCCTGTACTAGACATTGTTGATGATGCCTTTTCAGAATCTAGTTTGGCTCCTGATTCTTTGCCTCCTGCTCCCAGAAAACCTGACAGATATTACAGGATTCCTGATTCTCATAAGTTCCTTTTTAAAAATCCTATTGCGGATCCAGAGACTATTTCACAGGGACCCAAGGGCATTAAGGCTTCTACTGCTAAAAATCCTACCCCCTCTGATAGAGACTCCAGAGTGCTGGATAGATGGGGTAAGAAAGTTTACACTTTTGCAACCTTGGCCATTAGGGCTTTAAACTGCCAGTTTCATACGTTAAAGCATCAACAACATGTTATTGGATTGCTTAAACAGAAAATGATGTTACTTCCTGACTGTGCTGAAAATAAAGAATTACAGGATTTATTGCATTCTGCTGAACAGGTTGGAAAACATACTTTGCAATGTGGATTTGATTTATTAGATGCCTCTTGCAGGGCTGCTGTTACTGGGTCTGTGCTCTGAAGACATGCTTGGCTTAAGGAGCAAGGTTTGCCTAATCTTGTTAAAGTTAAATTGTTGGATGCTTCCTTAAATCAGGACTGCCTGTTTGGCATCAAGACCGAGGAAGTTCTTAAAAAGTTGGAAGATAAAGCTAAATCTATTCAAACTGTTAAAGATTTCTTACAAGTTTAGCCTCCTAGATTTAGTAGGCATTGGCCCTCTACAAATTGGTCCTTTCCAGCCCCTTCCTAGTCTTCTCAAGCCAAACCCAGACACAGCAAAAGCCCCAGGTTTCAGTCCCAAGGGACACACAAGACTAGGCAGTGGAGGGTTTCCACACCCAAACCTGGGAATAGTAAGACTCCCCCCTATGGAAAACTCTCAATGACTTGCTTTTAAAACTACCAAGCTCTTCCCAACTGAATGCTCCTTTAGGCGGAACGATTGGTCTGCAGGCCAAAAACTGGGAACTCATTACCCAGGACAAATGGGTTTTAAATATAGTGTCCCAAGGATACAGATTTCATTTCTACACATTGCTAACACCAAATGGGTGGCCAGATCTATACCCAAATCAGTGGGCAGAGGCCCAAAATCAAGTACTCTCTCTCTTAAACATGGGGGCTATTCAGTTGGTACCAGATTAGGAAAAGGGACAAGGTTTCTATTCGAGACTTTTTCTGGTACCCAGAAAAGGCAATACATGGCATCCTATCCTGGACCTTTCTATTCTAAACACCTTTCTGATAATTCCAAAATTCAAAATGCTGACTCTTCACCAGCTGCTTCCTATGCTAGGAAAAGATGCATGGTTGGCAACACTAGACTTAAAAGAAGCATACCTGCACATCCCTATCAGGGAGTCTTGCAGAAGATACCTACACTTCAAAGCAGGCTACATGCACTATCAGTTCTCTGCACTGCCCTTTGGCTTATCTACTGCGCCCAGGGTATTCACAAAGTGCCTAGCTCCAGTCATTGCATTTTGCAGGCAAAGAAATATTCAAATATACCCATACCTGGACGATTGTCTAATTCAGGCAGAAAGCAAAGACATTCTTTTGAATCATCTGGCCTTTGTTCAAAGGGTACTGTCTTGTCTGGGGTTCACCGTAAATGAAAAGAAATCCCACCTGGTACCCTGTCAACAAATTATGTTCGTGGGAGCAAGCTTGAATACAACTTCCTAGATGGCTTTCCTCACGCCAGAGAAACGGATTCATTTGACAACTTACTTCAAACCTGTGGCAACAAAAACCCAGCTATCTGCAAGGCAAATACTGCAAGCCTTTGGGGTTCATGGCCTCCTGCATTCTTCTAATTCTATATGCAAGACTGCATATGAGGAAACTACAATGGTATCTCAAAATCCTATGGTGTCAACATTCACAGGATCAGCAAGGATTTCTATCATACTTTGCCTATGCCCAGAGTTCCTTTGGTGGGCAGAGGCCTGCCACCAAAACAGGGGACTACCATTAACATTACCCCCTGCCGCCCAAACCTTAACAACAGATGCATCAGACTATGCATGGGGGGCTCACCTGGCAGGGAAGTGCATTCAGGGCAGATGGAACCCAAGTCAAATGCACCTGGACATAAATCAAAAGGAAATGTTAGCTGTACAGAATGCTCTGACAGCCTTCAAGGACCACATTTTTCCAGGACAACTAATGGTAAAGACAGACAACACCACTGTCATGTGATACATAAACAAGCAGGGGGGTACACATTCTTACCCCTCTGCAGACTTGCCATGGCATTGTGGAACACAGCCTTGAGCTGCCAAGTGAATCTACAAGCTCAATTCCTGCCAGGAAAACAAAATACACTGGTAGACGGACTAAGCAGAAACCTCTGGACCCACATGAGTGGAAACTGGATCCAAGTATTTTCAACATGTTGACAAGCAAATCAGGGATCCCAGATATAGACATGTTTGCCTCCCCCCAGAACCATCAACTGGATACATTTTGCACAAGGATTCCCCACAAACTAGCAGTGGATGCTCTATCCTTCAGCTGGAAAAACCTATCAGTTTATGCCTTTCCTCCTCTGCCTGTGCTCTCCAAGGTACTACTAAAGATCAAACAGGACAGGCCAAGGATGATTTTAATTGCACTAGACTGGCCTCGCCAACACTGGTACCCACTCTTGCGCAGTGTGTCATGCTTGGCTCCATGGCACCTGCCTCAGACTCCTTCCCTGTTGTCTCAGCAGGAGAACCAGATTCTGCACCCTCAGCTGCAAACCCTGAACCAAGCAGCCTGGCTAATTGTCTAATCTCTCCTTAACCATCCCTTAGTAAATCAGTGATGGATATCATTTTAGAGTCATGGAGGCCTAGTACTAGAAAATCTTATGCTGCAAAATGGAAAAGATTCTGTGCCTGGAACCAGTCTCAAGGAATGAACGCAGCAGTGCCCAATTTACCTCAGATTCTACAATACTTGACTGAGATGCTTCATAAGGGCTTGTCTTTTTCCTCCATCAAAATTCATGCCTCAGCCATTTCAGCTCATTATAGCACAGAGCCCTCCCCTCTTTTCCCACCCTCTGCTCAAGCAGTTCCTCAGAGTGGCCAGAAATGTAAGGCCACCCAGGAGAGCTCCAACTCCATCCTGGGATCTTAACTTTGTCTTGGAGAAACTCACTCTTCCTCCTTTTGAGCCAGCTGTTACTGCAGATTTAAAATTTCTTTCCTGGAAAACAGCTTTCCTTTTAGCAATCACTTCTGCAAGAAGGGTATCTAAATTACAGGCCCTTATGGCAGTGGAACCTTTCGTCATCTTTCATGCGGACAGGGTGTCCCTCAGAACCAATCCCTTCTTCATGCCCAGTGTGGCTGTTAATCAGTTCATTCATTTGCCTACCTTCTTTCCTAACCCACAGAACAAAGTGGAACGAATACTACACTCTTTAGATGTGCACAGACAGCTTCGATTCTACTTGTACAGGACTAAACCTCAAATGAAATCTGAACAACTGCTGGTGGCATTTGCTGCAGGGACAGAGGGGAAAGCTATTTCAAAACAAACCATTTCAAAATGGATAGTCCAGTGCATTCATTTCTGCTATAAGCACCATGGAAAACCTATCCCACAGGGCATCAGACCCCATTCAACCAGGGCTGCATCTACCTCTACAGCCTTTCTCAGGGGCGTCCCTACTAGGGGCATCCTAGAAGCTGCTACCTGGAGTTCTGTACATACTTTCACCAAGCATTATCATTTGCCAATTTTCTCTAAATCCAGAGCTGGTTTTGCCACTGCAGTTTTGCAGGGCCTTATAGCTGGTCCTCATTCTATTTAAATTCATCCTCCCAACCTTAGCTTTGGGAATCTACCCAAATATAATGACTGCAACAGTGAAACATGAAGAACATAGTACAGTTGTGTACACTTACCATAAATGTAGATGTTCGCGTGTATTCAGTGTTGCAGTCCTGGTTACCCTCCAGCCCCCTTTCTTCTTTTGGCTATACCTCTGCTGTCACTTACTATGCTCTAAAAGTTTTTTGGTCTATTTGCTTTTTTGTTGGAGGTATATCCTTGTATTTATAGATTTGATTGCTTCCCATTTGGGGGGCACCTTACATCTGGGGCAGGAAAAACCAATGTAATGGCGTTGGCTGCATGTTTTATACCCCTGACGACCTGACGTCATGGAAGAAGGGACATCAACCGACGCAGGACCCAATACTTTGTTAATCAGGCTGACTGAGGGCTACTGCAGGCAGATAACCCAACTGTAATGACTGCAACAGTGAATACATTCAAACAGCTACATTTATGGTAAGTGTACACAACTGTACTTTATTTTCTCTGCTATTTTTTGTGGTACCCCTCCCCCCATCTGTCTGTTTTTCACCGTTGTGGAGTTCTTTCCTTTCCCATCTGTTACTTTCTTACCTTCTCATTCATAAATACCAATTTCTTCATTAACTTGCTTGCCTTACAAGTCTATAGGTTTGTCCTTATTTCTTTTTATGTCTAAAATCCTTTACCAATGTTCATGGTTTTCCTTCCCTGAATTACATATTATTTACTTACTGAATATCTCTTGTTATCCTTGCAGTCTCAAGCTACCAGTACTACATTTCTTTTAACCCTTTTTCTTATTCATTAGTGTGTATTTAGTCTTCTCATTAGCACATGGTGAATGCTTCCTCCTACCACACTGTCTCTTCCTGAGACAAGCTTTTGTCTTGTTAAGAATGCCTACTTAATGTGTTTGCATTATTATTCATACCATTTGTTTTTCTCTTTGTCTCCTTATTGACTCACGCTTTCCTGTCCAATGTTGTAGTCCATCCTGCCTAGATCCCAGCACAATATCTAACCATCCTCCTCGTTGCTGGAATTGCAAGTGAGACAAGTGCATAATTACCCTGTCCACTAGGCATTTCACTTTTTCTCCTGATGGCTTTGGTGTAGTTCTTAAAAAACAAGATCCATTGTTTTCCCATTGCAAAAAAAAGAAGAAGAAAGAAACAAGACTTGCTGTTTCTTCCACCTTTATTTTATCATTTTATTTATTTGTTTTATTTTACATTTGTTGACCGGGATAGTCCGACTTGATGTATGTCCATTATCAGCGGAGGCCCGTGGAGAAAAGCTCCAGATAACACATAACATAACAGATATGATTCAAACATATTTACAAAGCCCTCTAGTAGGTATTCACAATATACACAGTGTGTAATATTGTACAAAAACAGGTTGCAGCAAGCTATTATGAGCAAGAGATACGTACAATATTAATTTAAATAAGGCATTGAATACGTAGTGAAATTTATTTTTTATCATTCTGTATACTGCACATATAGTCTTGCCTCTGTCTAATCAGGGTAGTTTCAAAACCACATATCCTAATATTCATTCATTGACCATTGGAGAGTTATGCGGAACTGGGACCTATATGGCACTCAGTTGGCACAAAGCTGTCTACTAATCCCAGACAGGATGCAAACCCATCATAGGTAATACACAATTACTTACATGTGGCATGCACCCTAAGGGCAATTTGGAGGTCTGACAGTTCACCTGTGGCATGTTTGTAGGTTCTAGGAGTAAACTGGAGCACCTGGTAAAATACACATGGACACAGGGAATGATATAGGGTGGACATGCATATTCCACACGGAAGGCACCTCAGCTGTAAATCAAGCACTGTGAGGCAGCAATACAAACCATGGTGCTGCCCCAGCACTTATCTCTTATTCTGCTACCCCAGCAAGTTCCCAATCTTATTACCTTGACCAGCATTAGTCTATAATTTGTACATCTTTATTTGTTTTATTTTATTTTATTTTACATTTGTTGACTGGGATTGTCTGACTGGATATATGTCCATTTTCAGCGGAAAAGCTCCAAGATAGTAATACACATTGAACATTTAGTGAATGTTAGTTTGAAGCAGATTACAGTCAAAAGCAATACCAGCATTTAGCACATATAGTACTAACTTATAAAACCCTTTACAAAATGTTTTATATATATATATATATATATATATATATATATATATATATATATATATATATATAAATGTTATATATACATAACATTACACTCAGGTTTGACACATTGAGCAGCAGTTATACAATTCACCCTTCCTGAAATGGTGTGGTAGAAAAAAGTTAGAAGTATTTGAAGGTAAGGCACCTAAGTAATAGAGAGATCACTAGTCGGGGTTAGTTCAAGGACATAACCAATGAGTTTTGAAGTATTTCTTGAGTTTGTTTTTGAATCGAGTTAGTGAGGGTTCTAGGGTCAAGCATCTGGGAGTCTGTTCCATGTTTTTCCAACAGAGTTGGCAAACAGAGAGTCCCCAGTAGTTGGATCTGTATGTTTGAACTAGCAGTCTAGTGGATGATCGCAGTGGCCGGGTGCTGGTGTAGAGGCTACTAATATTTTTTAGTTCAGGTGCATTTTCTGGTTGGTAAAGGACTTTATGTGCCACTATTAGCTGGTTGAACTGCAGTAGGCTAGGCAGTTCAAGCCATCCTAGGTGATTTAGGTTGTGACAGTGGTGTGTCTGGTAGGCTATGCCAGTAGCAAATCTGGCAATGTGGTTATAGCAGGATGATAGTTTATTAAGATTTGCTTTGTTTAAGTTGGAGAATAGAGGTGAGGTGTAGAGAAGAGTTGATAGTAGATGGGAATGGGCAATTGCAGTTCTAGCAAGTGGGGTAAGGAAAGGTTGGATTCTGTAAAGAGAGAGAAGTTTTTTATTAATGGTTTTGATAGTTTGATTGATATGCGCATCAAACTTCAGGTTATCAACTATGACACCCAGTAGTTTAGTTTGGACTTCTGGGGAGATGATAGTGCCAGTGTTAGCGGTTATTTTGAAGGATGGCAGGGAGGTCCTGCATGTGGGGGAGAAGAGCAGCTTAGTTTTGTTGGGATTTAGGATTAGATGTTGATTGGAGAGCCATTTTTCTACTGTATTGAAGATATTTTGGGTTAATGTGAATAAAGTAGCTGGTGAGGTGTCAGAACAAATCAAGGTGGAGTCATCTGCATATTGAATGCAGGTAGCATCTGGGATGACTGAATGAAGGTCGTTGATAAAGATGGAGAAAAGAAGGGGTCCCAGTATCGAGCCCTGGGGGACTCCTAATGTGATGGGTAGGTGAGATGATAGCTTGTCCTGCCATAGGACTGCCTGTTGCCTGCCCTGCAGGTAGGATTGAAACCATTGGAGTGCATGGTTGTTTAAGAAGGCCTTCAAGGTATTTATAAGCATTTTGTGGTCAACCATGTTAAAAGCCTTGGATAGGTCTAGAAAGAGGGCTGCGGATAGTTTGTTATTATTGCGGTTGTGGTTAATGAGGTTAGAGAAAGAGAGGAGGGCAGAAGTTGTACTGTGGTGTGGCTTAAACCCATGCTGAAAGTTGGACAACAGCTTGTTCTGTGTGAGGTAGTGCATGAGCTGAATGCGTCCACACTTCTCCATAATTTTAGCTAGAGGTGACAGAATAGCTGTGGGTCTAAAGTTTGACAGTTCAGTGGAATTGCCTCCTTTATGGAGAGGTATGACATGGGAGATTTTCCATATAGTGGGTACAGTAGCTTCAGATATAGCTCTGTTGATCAAGATTGAGATGGGGTATGCTATGGTGCTGGGAGGAGGTCGGCAGCCATGTTGGTGGGTCTTAGTTTCTTAAGTAGGACATGAATAAGTTTAGTCGGAACAGGTTGGAAGGTGTTTGGGTACTGGGTGTGGCTGCATTAGAATTAGAGCTATTGGGAGAGATTGGCTGGCTAGAGACTGGATAGTCTCTGTGAAGAAGCTGTTGAAGTTATTACCAATGTCTACTGGGGATTGGCTGGCTAGAGACTGGATAGTCTCTGTGAAGAAGCTGTTGAAGTTATTACCAATGTCTACTGGGGATTTTTGTTGGGAAGCTGAGGGGTGGTGGAGTGGAGGTTTGGTCTGGGTGGAGTAGTTTGCTTATTCCTGCCCAGAACTTTTGAGGTTTGTTTTGGAGTTTTTGCAGTAGACGGTGGTAGTAGTTCTTTTAGTCTCAGTTTATGGATTTTTTGTGTCATTCTTTAGCTGTCTGAATCTTAGTTGATCAAGTGGGGCTTTTGTTTTTCGGTAGGTGGCCCATGCTTTGTTTCTTAGTGAAATTTTGGTTTTGGTATCTTTAGAAAGCCATGGTGCAGTATTAACTTTGGTTCTAATAGAGCAGTTGGGAGCATGGGAGTTAAGAATAGCAAGGAATTTGGTGTTAAAGTATGCTACTGCTTCATCTAGGGGGAGACTTTATAGTACTGACCAGTTGCATGCCTTAAGTTCATTTTGAAACTTGGTGAGAATAAAATTCTTGTTGTTTCTTAATGTTCTATAAGTGGGTTGGTAGGAGCAGTCTACTTTGCGCTTGATTACATAGGTGAGACAGTGGTCACTTAGGTCATCAGGCAAAGTGCCCGATTTATAGGATCGAAGATGGATATTGACGAGTATCCATTCTAGGGTACTTTCCTTGTTCTTGGGTTTTCCTGTCCTGGTGGGGGAGGTTATGATTTGGGTAAATCCATAGAGGTTTATATGGGTTGTGGGGGTTTCACAAGAGCAAGTGTTCCAGTCAGTGTTGATATCCCCAAGAACAATTGTTTCTTGGGTATAGTTATTAGATAACCAATATAAGAAGTCTTCTGACTCCCTGGGGGAATGTAGACACAGACAATGTTTACATTTTTGTTTTTATTAATTTGTAGTTTTGAGATAAGAATTTCAGCATTATTGAACTGGGGTGGTTGTGGGGTGTCTATGCTGACAGGGTAGACTTGTAAAGTATGGCTACTCCATTACCCTTCCTAGTGGTATGGTCTAGTCGAAACATATTGTACCTTAGTGGCAGAATCTCATGGTCCTTGGTGGCAGGCTTTAGCCACATTTCTGTTAGGTTCATAGGTTGGTACTAGGCTATCGGCCCTAAGGCCTATGCAAGCATAGCCATAACAATTCCCTGGAATTTTTTTTCCACAATATTTACTTCTCTGGGCCCCTGTCTTGCAGGGTGACTGACATGATCCCCGGGGTGAATTTCCTATCTCCCATCCAATCATCAAGGTTCCTTTTGAAGAGGGCCAATGATGTGCTCTGCTTGACATGTATGGGCAGTCTATTCCAGAGTATGGGGAGTCTCTGGGTCAGGAACCTATCCCTCCAGCATCTTTTGTTCAATGTGATGATAAGGTTTAGATCCCTGGAGCGTGTGGCTCTGAGGGATTGGGAGTTCTTTAAGTGGAGCATGTCCAACAGCTCAGGGTTTGACATGGCCTTATAAGCAGAGATTGCCTCTGAGTAGACGATATGCCACAGAGTATAGCTGGATATTTTTTAGATGGTCAGCATATGGCATCTGCTTTAGGCCTGTGATTCTTTTAGTGAGGTATTTCTGTGGCCTTTCCAGCTGTTGCAGATGTCTTGTGAGGTACATACAATGGGGCATTATGCTCTATAATGGGTCTAATGAGGGATGAGTACAGTGGGACAATGACCTCCTTTTTTCTGTATGAAAAGCCCTTAGTGATTAGGTGTGCCACGTAGAAGAATTTCCTGCCTGTTGTGGCAATGTGGTTATCGAAAGTGAGGCCACTGTCCACTTGTGTCCCTAAGTCTCTCATCACACTTTCAATGTTTAGTGTCCTGCCACCTATGTGGTAGTTCATGGGTACATGTTTTTTTCCAAAGGGGATGACTATACATTTCTTGGCATTAAGCTTGAGCCCATGGCTCTGGCACCAGGCATCTGTTTCTGTAAGGCCCTTTTGTAGAATATCCACATCATTTGGGGATTCAATAATGGCTTTCAGTTTGCAGTCATCTGCAAACTTTGTTAGCCAGAGTCCCTTAATGTTGGCCTGTACTTCAGAGAAGTAGATGCCAAACAAGAGTGGTCCCAGGACTGAACCCTGAGATACTCCACTTGTCACTTGTCTGGAGATGTATTTGGAGTCGACTACTTTTACAGTCTGGGTTCTGTCAGTAAGCCAGTTGGCAACCCATCAAGTGACGTAGGGATTTATGCCCAGCTTAGTAAGTTTATCTATGATTCCAGAGTGGGGGGTGGTGTTGAAGGCCTTGGCATAATATATCTGGGAAATGAACAGCTAAGGGGGCATGCAGGTGCTGAGTTTTATTTATGCTCCTAATGTTTAGATGGCAGGCCAGCAGTGAGTTAGGAGGTCTATTTGTTGGAGCTATGTTGGTAAAGCATATAGTAGGGGGATTAGGATCAACAGGTGGGGATGGACCAGGGTTTGGGTGGATGTCACCATCCTTTGTGAGGTTGTAATGTATCCTGAGTACAAGTTTTAAGATTTTGAATAAAGTTTTGTAATAGTGTCTAGTTTTAGGACTAATGTAACTAGGTCTAGTAAGATGGTAGTATTTAGGGGCTAAGGAGATAAGCATGAAGGAGGTGAGTAAGGGCGCATTATTATCTGTTGTAGTTGGGATGGATGTTTAGTGTTTAGGGTAGTGGATACCTGGGTGACCCTGACATTCGTAGACGGTTAGGAGATATCGGATGAGTAACAGGGGTAGAAGTAGAGTTAATAAGACTATTTTGGGTGATAGCATACCTACAGAATGAGACTTGAAACTTAGGCAAAAGGAATAGTAGAGTTAGCGGACTGGTGGTGTAAGGTTGAGGGTGGTGCTGTTGAGTGACAATTTGTTACTGATTGGTTTAAAAAAGTGGGGTGTGGTATAATACCAATAAATGTAGCAGCACCAGGGGCGGTAGGGATTTGGGGGCAGGGTGGGGTGTGAAGCGAGCCCGAGCAAAGCGAGGGCAAGCGGAGCAGGGATGAACCAATGCCTGTACTAAGTTTTAGCAGTTTAACCTGTTGAGGAAAGAGGGGGTGGGGGAAAAGAGAAGGGAGTAGGAGTGATTAGAGGGATACCTTGATTGACTCAAGACACCACACTAGATGTAAGTTGAATGTAGGGGCCTAAAGTCATCACTCAGCACTTTGATGTTACTTGCACTCAGCACTTTAATTTTACTTATGTTTAGCAGGAAAGACAGACCAACTGTATAACATTTTGAGTATTTTTACAAGGCTTACTTGATCAAATGTCAGACAAGTAAGTAAAACTTCCTACAGGAATCTGAATGTTAGAAAGCCAGAAAGGTACAAATTATACCTGTAAAAATTAGGGTCAGAGAGACAAATATATTTCCTCCAATTTCCTTATCTTTCTAGAACCTTGTCTTTACACCAGCTTTCCTAACCATTTATTCATTTAGTTCACTAATCGTTTCCTTTCTACTACTGTCATTCCTTGGAAAATGGTATTGCTCCTGAGAATGAAAGTGTTTTGTCTTTAGACACAACACATGTAGCTGTTCTCTTCTTTTTACCTCAGCTAGACTTATTTATTTATTTAAGTTTGATGATCGGGTAAGTCCACTGGGCCAGGAAGAGCCCGTTTTCAGTGGAGGCCCAGGGAGAAAAGCTCCACAATAATTGCAAGTTACATTTCACATGTTACAAAAGGACATAGTTCATACAGCTAAGTAAACATTTACAGATAAGCTCCATGATATTTGCAATGTTACAAAAATGAAAAGACATAATTCAATGCAGAAATTGCAACATTTACATAAAGTGAATATTTTTGTCATAAACTCAGTTGTAGGTTTAACATTTCAAAATATATTGCTACTAGCCATTAGTAGGTTAGGAGAATGTTATGCATGGAGAGGGTAATAGTATAATTGAGATTGGAGATTATAGTACAATAGATATTAGAGAGAAAATTAGTTTTTGGTAGCGGAGGGATTGTTTTGGGTGGGATGTAGTAATAGTAGAGGTAGTTGGATGAGTCAGTGCAAGGTAGAATGAGGGGGGAGGGGTTTAAGTTGGAGTGTGGCAAGGACATTCCCATTTGAAAGAAAGATGAGAGAGTAGCTGAGATTTGAAATTTGTATGGTTAGGTAGGTTGCGTAGGTGTGTGGGGAGAGAGTTCCACTGTTTAGCTAAGGAGTGGGACAGCAGTAGATGGCCAAGAGGTCGTGCAGGTTTGTGGACCTGAAGGAGATTTTGTTTTTTGGATCTGAGTGAGCGGTTGGGAATGTAAGGTTTTAAGGAAGTAGCAAGAGCTTGGCAGTTGGCAGGTTTAAAGATGAGTTTGTGGGCAATGGTGAGTTGTAGGTAACTGATGTAGTTGGGTAGTTCAAGACAGTTGAGGATGAGGAGGTAGTGGCAGTGGTGGGATGGGTTTTTTGAATTGGTTGCAAATTTGGAGATCTTGTGGTAGCAGGATTCAAGTTTGGACCAAAGACCAAGATGGAGATTGATGAAAAGAGGGGCACCATACATAAGGGAAGGGAGTAGGAAGGTGGATGCAAGAGTTTGATGGGTAGAGGGGCTTAGGAAGTGCTTGTGCCTTTACAGGAGACCTAACTTTTGGTGGGTTTTCTTGATTGCGGAGCAGATGTGGGTGTCAGATTTTAGTTCTTCATCAATAATGATGCCAAGAAGCTTGGTGTTTTGGAATGATTTTAAGGAGGGTGTTGTTTTGGCTCTGTGTGGTGAATGTGGATTTGTCAATGGAGTTTTTGGTAGGGGAAAAAAACATTAGCTTGGTTTTATTTGCATTTAATGCCAGTTGGATAGACTGCATCCAGGTTTCTGTTGGAGAAAGCTAGATGGGTTTTTGCTAGGAGCTTGGAGGTGGAGAAGGCTGAGCAGATGACTGCTGAGTCATCGGCATATTGGATGACAGATGAGTCTGGGGTGAATTGCTGAAAGTTGTTAATGGAACAGGTTGAAGAGAGGGCCAAGAACAGAACCTTGTGGGACACCTGTGGGTGTGGGAAGGAAGGGGGATGTTGACGTTTTCCATTGGACAGCTTGTTGGCGGTTGACAAGTAGCTGGAAAACCAGGTGATGGTGGTGAGAGAGAGGTGTAGGGTGGAGAGTTGGGATATAAGTAGGGTGTGTGAGATGGTGTCAAAGGCCTTTGACAGATCCAGGAATAGTGTGGATACGAACTAACTTGTCTGAGTTGCGTTCGAGATTTATGGTTTCAAGAAACGAAAGAAGGGCAGTCATGGTGCTGTGGCCAGGGCAGAAACTGTGTTGGGTAGGGGAGAGGAGATTGTTTAATGTTAGGTGTGCCATGAGTTCATAGGTTCATACTAGGCTATCTGCCCGAGGGCATTTATAAGCCTAGCCATAGTTTTGTGACTTACGCCACCCCTTAGTTTGGAGAAACTATGCCCATTATTTAGCTGTGCCTCTGTCGAGCTGTGACACTGGGGTAACCCCTGGGGTGTATCTCTAGATCTCCCATCCATTGGTGGTCAAAGATTCCTCTTGAACAAGGCCAGCGGCTCATTACTCACATAAACTTGGGTTTTGACTACAGCATCTGTGGTATTACATTGGGATGAATCTATCCCTCTAGGCCCTATTAATAACCATGTACAGGTTGATACGCCTTGTAACCTCCTGTCATCTAGATTTTGATCAAGTTTGTCCTCATCAACTAAAGGCTTGACATGGCCTTGTATGTCAGGCATAGGTCACCTCTGCAGGTGCAGCATAAACAGCCTCACTGAGACAAATCCTTTTGGTGTCAAAGTTGTGGCCTCAAGTGTCGGGTCAGATACATTCCAAATGGGGCATTGGTACTGATCAGTGGTCTGATGAGACATAGGGAGACTATGACTTCTCTTGATCTAGATGTGAATCCAGCTTTACAGTGTCCGTGTCAGTGGCCATAATTCTTGTTCTCCTGGCAAGGCGTCATGAGAATTCTTCACTGGATGCAGGCGTCCCAATGGTTAAGTCTTTATCAACAGATGTCAGTTCAGATAAGTATCACACAGGCATTCAGGAAACATCTTTGGTGGTGGATAAGGTTAGACAAGCTTTTACAAGGCCATCCATTCATTCTTCCTTAACCCAAGGCCATAGTGATCATGGACGCATCCCAGATTGGGTGTGGGGGGGGGCAGTTCCTGGGGAAAATAGTCCAATGCAGTTGGTCCCTCAGAGGCCAATTTGCACATAAATGTCCTGGAGATGAGACCAGTGCTTTTAGCATTGCAAGCTTTTCAGGATGGTTTACCTCTGGGGATAATTGTGATCCAAATGGACATTATATCAGTAGTTTGGTACATCTACAAACAAGGAAGAACCAGGTCTTATCCCTTGTGTCAGGAAGCACTCAGAATGTGGCAATGGACTGTCTCATCCAGCCATTTCCTGATAGCAACAGACATTCTGGGGAAGTCCAATGTGATAGCAGGCAAATTGAGCAGGTCCATTCTACTACCTCAGATATGGTCTCTCTACAATAAAGTGAATGGGGCCAGCCTTGCTGTGATCTTTTTGCGGCTTCCCTGAGCAAATGCAGCAGCTTTTTTTCCCTAATCCCCACAATGGGCGAATCGCCGAGGGACAACCCTGCTCCATGATTGGCCCTCTGGTTTTCTCTATGCGTATCCGCCAACCCCATTGATTCCCAGATTCCTACAGAAGGCTGCAAAGTTGAAGAGCAAAGTCATCCTCCTTGCGCCTTACTGACCTCAACAGGTTTGGTTCCCTTTCCTTTGACCTAATCTTCTTTACCCACTTTGGATTCTGAATCCATTTCTAGACCTACTGTCTCTCCTGACAAGCATGAATCAGCCAGACATCTCAAACCTCAAGCTAACAGCGTGGTGTCTCCTCTTCCAGTAACAGCCAGACAACCTATGTTGTTGTCCTCTGTCCATCATGCTTTTGTCTTCTCATAAAGCTTCCACTAGGAGAATCTGCAAGAGTAAGTGGAAGAGGTTTGTTTGTTGGGCACATCAAAAACATATCAATCTATTTTCAGCTCCTACACAAAGTGTCCTAGAGTTTTTAGCAGAAATATTTAATGAGGGAGCTAGCTCATCTACCATTAAAGTTCAATTGGCAGCAATCTCTAACTTTCATGTAGGAGTTGTGTTCTTCTTTAGGCTCTATTAAGATATGCAAGACTTTCCTAAAAGATACTCTTTTACTTAGACCACCTTATAAAGATTCTACTCTTCCATGGGATTTGAATTTTCTGTTGCAGGCCTTGATCCGTTCACCCTTTGAACCTGCAGGAAAATGTGATCTTAAATTTCTGACTTGGAAGACGATATTTTTACTCTCACCTCTGCAAGGAGAATTTCAGAACTCCAAGTATTATCCTCTAAACCTCCATACTTGATCTTCCATAAGGATAGAGTGTCGTTAAGAATCCGTCTTTCCTTTCTAAAGTGGTGTCAGAATTCAATATCAGTCAGTGCATTAACTTGCCTGTTTTCTTTCCAAAATTCAAAAACAAAGACAGTTGCATTTCTGCTTACACAGAACAAAAGACTTAGGAAATCTGATCATTTATTTATATCTTATATATTTATTTATTTATATAGTGATCATTTCATTTATTCCAGGGTAATGGGAAACATTTAAAAACAGTTACCATTTTAATTCCATAATATCTAGATGTACATCTAATATTCTTCCCTGCACATCTTTTTGCAGCTGTTGCACCACCATAAATTTAAACTTATGTCCTGCATTTGTATGTATATGTCTGTACAATGGACTTGTGATTCTATTATTCCTTATGTCACCTAGATATTCACCTATCCTCACTTTAAATTTCCTACAGGTTTTCCCAATATATATACATACAAATGCAGGACATAAGTTTAAATTCTTTGGTGGTGCAACAGCTGCAAAAAGATGTGCAGGGAAGAATATTAGATGTGTATCTAGATATTAAAGAATTAAAATGGTGATTGTTTTTAAATGATTCTCATTGCCCTGGAATAAATGAAATGATCACTATTTCTAGTATTTTAAAGTTGCATAATGATTTGGGGTAAATGAGGGACATATAAATTATGTTGGAAACCCAACATTATATATTTTTTTATATATTAGTTATACATAAAAACAATGATGTTTCCATGTTTAAGTTTTTAATTACAATTTGTGAATGTGTTTTGTCTGTTTTAAATGTATTTTTAAATATGTTACTTGATGTATTTTTTGATGGTTTTAATAATTAGTGACTTAATTGTTTAATTAGGGTGGAGTACAAAAAGAGCTGGGTGTTTGTTTTACATTGTTCTGAGGAAGTCCCTTTAGTGGGGAAGAAAGCACTCAACATATTGGAATAAATCGTGGTTCACAAGGTGGTTGGTGTGTTCTTTTTGGCTTCTGATTATTTAGTATTTTTTTCTTTTCTTATAGGTACTTTATGCAAAAACATGAAGTTGTAGAATGACATACTTTATATTCTTGTTTATGCCTTAAACTGTGTACCATTGCAGTGTAATAATTTTGAAAAGTAAGCATAACAATAATAATTGATTTAATATGTAGTGCTACACAAATACTTTGGAGATTTTTAGTCTTAGCAGTGCATTCCCATAACCTTTCTTTCACTTAACTTGGACCTTTAGGCTGAATATTGCCAACTGTTAAAAAAGGTTTCTTCAGAAAATGCATAGAGTATTTGTGCATTTCAGGGGTCTCTGAATAACCCACCCACTGGGAATTGCTAGGCAGATGCAACAATCTGGATTAGTTGTGATTTTCTTTTTTGTCTTTCAGATAAGAGGATTTAGTGAGAACTATTTAACCTAATGGGAGTTATCAGAGTTAATAAATGTTATAATTAAATAAGAAACGATTGTAATTGTTTTGCATGCTACCCTAACCCCACCCATGTTCTTGAACCCACTACTCACTCCTGTACTATATTAAATTTAGACAGTATGGACTTCCTTGATTTTGTATTTCTGGTATTTTTACAGTATCCTAGAGAACTAAAGGAATTCAGTCAGACCACCAAGGATGGGCCTGTATCCCCCCCAACTCCCCCCAAGTGGCTTTACAGTCTTCAGAGGACACACTGATGTAGTTCACTGTTAAACCTTTGTATTTACTCTTGTTTATCGGCCCTTGAGCTTTTATGTTGTGCAGGCAGGTGGTCCTGCTAAAATACAATTGAACCATGTTCTGGGAGAGGAATAACAGCTAGCCTTTTTTGCATTTCATTTTCACTTCTCCAGCTGCAGCACATTAACTCTGTAACACAGTTGGTTCTTTTCTTGTTAAAAAAAAAAAAAAAAAGTCTGCAAGTCTTGTTGGTTCTTTTCTTGTTTAAAAAAAGTATGCAAGTCTTACATGGGACAAATGCTGTTAATTACAAACTGATTTGTATTTTGCAGCTGTAGATTTTAATGTGATGGGTACATGACAAATGTGGCAGAGTTAGAGTTGCCTTTATGTAGAACTCAAGAAAGGTTTATGTTTAATATGTTATTAGTGAGGTGGTAGGCACTCGGAAGTAAGGCAAACATCTTGCCTAATACCCCAGCTAAACGTCTTTACTGCCTTTTGTAATACTCATTCAGGCAAAGTAATTAAATATGAATTGTAACCTATCCAGAGGAAGTCAGGACTATCTTGAATTTCAGCAGCTTATGACTTGTGAAAAATGTTGAAATATGTTAGTTGTTCTCATTTTAAAAGTGAAAAATGTGCCCCCGCTTTCACGTTGTACTTGCTACAAGTGTGGGCACCTTAATAAGATAATTTGGAATGATTATAATCAAACTAAGCATATTTAAATGTATGAAGACATTGTCTGCTGCCGTTTATGAGAAGTCACTTGCAGTACTTTGAAAACTTTTATTTTTGTGTGGAGATTTCTCTTTAGAGCTTTTTTAATTGTAACTAAATATATAGAGGAAGTTTATCCTTTCTTTATTGGAATTTACTAGTGAAGACACTACCTGTGAACCCTATTTTCACTTAAGTAATTGTCCCTTGTTGATAATGTGCAGTTAAATGAAACAGCCTCATTGTTGACAAAATTATGCAGTTCTGCAGCATGAGTTCTCTAAGAATTAACAGAGATGGTAAGGGTGGTAATAGGTTCATAGGTAGGTATTAGGCTATTGGCCCCTGGGGCCTATATAAGCCTAGCCAAAAAGGTACCCTGACTTTCGCCACCCAAGAAAATTATTTTCCTGTGCCCCTGTCGAGCAGAGCCACAGAAGTGATCCCCGGGGTGAATTTCCTATTTCCCATCCAGTCATCAAGGTTTTTCTTGAAGAGTGCTAATGAGGAGCTTTGTTTGATGTAGATAGGTAGTTTGTTCTAGCATATGGGAAGTCTCTGGGACAGGAATCTATTCCTTCAGCATGTTCTGTTTACTGTGGTGACAAGGTTTAGGTCCGTAGAGCATGTAGCTCAGAGGGATTGGGATTTCTTTAAGTAGAGCATGTCCAGCAGCAATGAGTTTGACATAGCTTTGTATGTTAGGCAGAGATCACCTCTGAGCAGGGTATATGCAACGGAATAAAGCTGGAGTTTTTTGAGACTGTCTGCATAGGGCATCTGTTTGAGGCCGGTAATCCTCATTGTGAGGTATTTTTGTGGCCTTTCCAGTTGTTGTAGATGTATTGTGAGGTAGGGGCGCTGTACTGTATAATGGGTCTAATGAGTGATGAGTAGAGGGGAACAATGACCTCTTTTTTTGCTGAATGAGAAACCTTTTGTGATGAGGTGTGCCATGTAGAAGGATTTCCAATTACACACGCGTAAGTCTGACCAGCCTCGTATATAAAGCTATGGAAATTTTTTTTATCGTGAAACTAAACTAAGTCAATAAGGACACAGAGAACCTTCAAACGCTGTTCCTGTCTCAGTTTGGATTTGTCAGAGGCAGGTCATGTTTACTCAACCAAGTGGATGTTTTCTGAAAAGGTCACAAAAGCAATGGATGGAGGTAAAATGGTACACACCACATACCTCGATCAGGCAAAAGCTTTTAACACAATCCTCTATACTTACACTACTTTTGTTTTTGTTTTATTTTCTTTCAAATGGTAGTAATGTACTTGATGAGACTGATATTTAGCCACTACTGCAATCAGCTTGTCCTTGACAGTCAAAACTGTTTACCAGTGCATTCTGGTCCCTGTAACATGTCCTATTTATTTTTATTTTGTTTGAATTTATTAGACAGTGATGCAGTGACAACAAAGGACTGATTCCAGGCATTCGCTTACTGCAGAGCACTCAGTCCATTATATAAATAAATCTTTGAATCTAGGTTTGACAATTTGTCATAATACAAGAGGGAATACAGGATCAAAAATACAGAAATCACTGATTTTTTTGTACATATCACATGCAGTTGTCAATTATTAACTAATATAAAATATGTAAGTATGCTCAGTCAAAGAGTGTTACATAAGTGCATTGAGGTATTTGCAACACATTATGCAGTGGAAATGTAGGTCATAGCTTTCAATTTTGAAAGCATGTATAAATAGCAAAGTTAAGTAATATGATGGGAAGACTGTATGTATAGATAGTTAAAAAGTCAAATTGCATGACTGATCTGTTAGTGATTTAAACTGTTCAGTGAAGAACAAGCCAAAAAGGCCAACAAAAAGTTGGGTTGGTTGATAGATAAATGAAATTGGAAGGTTTTAAAAGAACATGAGAAGGGCATTCTATAGTGCTCATCTCATAAATAAGGGCATTCCCGTCAGAAAAAAAGAAGTTATAACCTCCCTGTACTGTTCCCTCATCAGGCCAGTAATTGAGTACAACACTCCTTTTGGTATGTTCCTTTCCAAGCATCTGCTGCAATTGGAGAAACCACAAAGGTTTCTCATAAGGAATATTCAAGGTCTTCAGCATCTGTCCTATGTGGATCATCTGAAATCATGGTCACTTTATTCTGTTTGATACAGACTACTCAGAGGTGATCTCTGCCTTGCATATAAGGCAATCTCTGACCCTGCTTTATTGGAAATGCTGCATATCCGCGAGTCAAATAGTACACGGGTCACTCGCTCTAAAGACCTTAACCTAGTATGTGACATTACTAGAACCTGCTGGAGGGACAGATTTGTCTCCCAGTGGTTACGAGATCTTTGGAACAGACTCCCACTTCATGTCAAACAGAGCAAGCGCAATTTGGACGATTGGATGAGTAAACCATAAATTCACCCCGGGGGTGCCACCTTTGTCTCTCTCTCTCTGACATGGGCATTAGGTGCTGATTGTGGAAAGAAGGGTAGAACTTGGCTAGGCTTGTAAGGTCCCTAGGGCCATTAGCCTAGTGCCTTCCTGTGATCCTATGAAGTACAGCTAGAGGAATCCTTGACAATAGTACAAATGCAGGAGATGAGAGGATTTCTATTAAGAAATTAAAAATTGTTTTCAGAAATGCCCGGGAAAACTTATCTGACAGAAAATAGCATAGAAATGAGTAGTGGAATAAAAGGTTAGCTGAGAACACTAAAGAGTACCAGAATTACAACAGTAGCTATCAAATGAAGTAGTTGAACACAAAAAAAATCAAATTAGGCATGATCAAAGAGTCACAGAATGACTGGAGAAGTCCAGTAGTTCTAGTCCCTAATCCTGATGGAGCTGTCAGCTTTTGTAATGACCTTAGGAAACGAAATACCATTTCAGAAGTTCGATAGCTGTTCTATGCCCAGAGCTGAGTAATCGATAGACAATTAGGAAAGGGCAGATAGTGGTATTGCTGAACTTCACAGAGAGATACTGACAACTAAGAATTATCCCCCCTGCCAAAGGGGGAAAAAAAAACGGTCTTTGCAACTCATGATAGTCTTTTTCAGTACATAGTATTGCCATGTGGCCTAAGTGGTGAAACCCTGGCCACTTTTTCAGTGGCTGAGGGAGAAAATGCTGGAACTTTTTTTTTTTAATGATATGCTGTGGCTTGCCTGGTGGATGTCATCATTCATTCAGAAGGTGATAAATTTAGAAATGAAAATAATAGTTCAGCTTGAAAATGGAACATCAGTAGGCAGTCGCTTAGGCATTTCCACACTCTGCAATAGTGAATGGTCAGTTAAAAAAAATGAGTGGCTGTTCTTGAAATGGAAATATTACTAATGACTGGTAGAAGATCGGATCCAGAAGTGTATGCCTTCAACCCTTCTAACTATACAGGGTAAGGCAGGAAGCCTTTTGAAACTTGAAACTTTAAAAGAGTGGGCAGGTGATGTGCACTACCGAATGTCTACAGGAAGTCTCATGGATGTTTCCAGAAATTAAAAGCTGGTGTAACGTGCATCATGTAAGGATGAATGGGAAGACAGAAAATGCTGGTGTGGCTGCTGCTGAAGCTTTTAAGGCGGAGTTAGAGTGTGTCATTCTCCAAGAAGACCATTTGCCTAAGTAAATATTCATTGTTGAGACAGATTACTTTGAAACAGCTGCCAGAATGCACGTAATATCTGTAAAAAAAGCAAATACCATTCCAAGTTTCAAAGCATTCAAGGACACAGCTGACTTCTATTGGGGTAGATATTCCCGGTTTCCAGTTGAAACCATCTGTGATATATTCAGAGAACCCTAAGGGCTTTTAAGAAAATTAGTACAGCCAAAAGACACAACAACAAGTAAGCATACATTGCTGCTATTCAAAAGACATAATAAAAACATGGAGCACACTAGCACTGTTTGAGGATTGTTACTTGAAATGTTTTATCCATCAAGTCAAATGAATATTGTCTTCAAAAAAGGTATTCCATTTAAGATGATGATTTTTTTTAATGTTCCAGGGCACCCACCGCACCTTGCATCTAAAATCACATCACTCATTCAATCAGTGAACCAGGCTGCTTTTATAACATTCAAATCATGTTATTTATATAATATTTTGTTTACTCAGGCTGTTGCTGTCACTGAAAGTGAGAGAATGCCTGGAGAATTTTGGAAGGAATGTAACATTTTGCATTGTACAAAGAACATAGCTGTGGCTTGGGAAGAGGTGACATGTCAGTGTATGAACAAAATATGAGCAAAGCTCCTGAAAATATGTTCTAATTCATGCTAAGCATTTGATAAAGGTTAATGAGACTGGTGAATCAGTTGTTGTGCAGCCGGCTGAAGAGTTGGGGTTGGAAACTGACAATGAGAATGTTAAATAATTAGTTTAAACTGTGGCAGGAGAATTATGCAGTGAAAGTCTTACTGAATTGGAGAAGCAGAAAATTGCAGTTAAAGAAAAGAACAAAACAAGAAACTGAATCCCCAGAAAATGTTTCAATAAAATGAATGTCAGTGGCATTTGCCAGCAGTAATAAGACTGAAAAAATTATATGGCTGTTGCTTGCTTGCTGCTTACTGGAGCTGGAGCTTACTTGCTGTGGGATGGATTTGAATATTTCTTAAGACACTCAGTCTTGCTGGTTGGATTCTGCTAAAATTCAAAGTCTGGTTATATTTGCATTCACAGTCTGTTGCATACAGAAACTTGCAGAATATACACTGATGAGAGAATATACTGTGCAGCATCAACTTCAGAGAGCAGTAACAAATAACTTTTTATAATAAATCAAACGGAACCACGTTGCAGCTTAAAAGTACTGTTCCAACTTTACTTCTCATATAGTACAGATGATGAGAGATATAACATTTACCTTAGGACTTGTGTCCCTATCATACCTCTAACATAACTGGATTTATACAGCTCTTTATATACAGTTTTAGTCCTGTAGAAACAATACTAAGCTTCCTTGTTTAACAATGTCTTGTAAGAGACCAGCTTTTCTGACAGTGTGAATATCCTGTAACAGTGTCCTGATGTCCATGTAGAAAAACATATTTTTGAGGAAACACATTGTTCTGTATTCTATTTGGATCTGTGTATATGAACATATGTTCTTGTGCCAATGCTGATAAGCATATCCTGTTTTTTATGCAGAAAAACATATTTTTGAGAAAACACATTGTCAGAGATCAACTTTTCTGACAGTGTGAACATCCTGTATTTTATTTGGATCTTTGTATAAAACATCTGTTCTTGTGCCATATCCTGTTTTTCATGCAGAAAAACATATATTTGAGAAAACACATTGTCACAGTGTCATAAACATATCCTGTTGTTTTAGGAAACATATTGTGTCCATTTTTATATGCAGAATAACATGTCAGTGTTCTTTAAAAGCAGATTTTGCATTTTTGTTCTTGCATACATCCTGTTTGAGTCTGTAAGGGAAAAATGTCCATTCTTTAAAAGCAGATTTTGTATTTTTGCTCTTGCATACATCCTGTTTGAGTCTGTAAGGGAAAATGTCCATTCAGCAGATTCCTTTTCCAAGCCATGGTCATTTAGTATGACTGCTGATCACATATTACTAAACTTTGTTTCTGCATTTAAGCAAGCCTTTTCTTTCAGCATATTCACAACATAATTAATTTCAGACTAATATTAATAAAATCTAACAATTCCCTCTGTTTTTAAACATACTCAAAACATTTTATATATAAAACACATTAAGAAGCAAACCTATAGTCTTCTATTGATACAAGTCAAAATGCAATTTTACATAGTTAATACAATGATATTAAGTATTACTACCAAAACTGAATGTATTTCAAACTTTTTCTTTTGCAGACCATTCTGTGAAAATATTTTGTCAGTTATGAGCTGTCTGCTTTAATTTTACTTGATTAATTTATTATTTTGCAATCACAGAATTTAATTTATGACTTAGAACTGTTTCATTAACTCTTTGCAACTGTTAAATTAACTATGAGACAGTAACCATGTGCTACTGCAAGCATTTATACACTTCTGAAAATATACAGTTTCAATGTCATTTTAACCATAACATTGTGATCATGTCTTTGAACTGCTCATTAACATATTGGTAAAATACTGAATTGGGCTTAGATAATAAATATTTGAAAGCAATTATTTTACTGGGGTAAAACCAGTGATATTACAACTTGACAAATTACTTTTGAACTTATTACAGTGTATCCTGATTAGTATGTATTTACACAGACTGTTTGCTATTTATGCATTTCAATCTAGTAGGTATCCTGGACCCATTGTTTTCTTTAAATATGTTTTTTTCATACATATTCATTACTAGACATTAATTTCATTTGTACTGAATTTTTTTGCATTTGTACATACAATGACTATAAAGTACATTTAGTCTAATCTTACAAATTTAATAACATTAATATTAAGCAAAATTTTGGAAAATGTTTGTCTCTCTAGAAATATCTAGTGGAACTGATACCAAATCCATATGTCCTGTTATTTTAAACTACATACTCAGCAATTAGAAACATTGATGCTTTTTTATACTAACATTGTTTTGCCAAAAACATATTAAAAATAGTGACCATTCTTGCTATTAGAAACATTTATGCATTTTGCATATCTTTATTCTCTCTTGTATAGCTTTAATAAAGCAATTTTAAATCATCTCTTGTTTTTTAAACCATCTCTTGTATAGCTTTACAATTTAACAGGCTGTAAATACAATTTAATTCTAAACAATACAATAATAACCATTATGATAGTTATTAACAACTTGTAAAATATCTTATCTTGTCAGGTTTAATCCAGTTTACCAGTATTTCTAATATGCTAATACCTGTTTTTCCCTCCCCATAAAAGAGTATTGTCAAGAAGGAATGAGATATTTTTTCCTCTAGCTTTATTTTAGACTCTTGTTGTTTATTTTTTTCTATAGCTTTATTTCAGACCCTTGTTGTTTATTTTTTCTGTAGCTTTATTTCAGACCCTTGTTGTTTATTTTTTCTGTAGCTTTATTTCAGACCCTTGTTGTTTATATTTTCTGTAGCTTTATTTCAGACTCTTGTTGTTTATTTTTTTTGTAGCTTTATTTCAGACCCTTGTGCAGTATGCTTATACAGTCAGTGTAAAACTGAGAAAGTGCCCCTCCCCCTGTAGTACTTCAGCACTGTTTACCTGCCCTATGCTGTGAGAATAGAATGTATGTCAGCCTAACACTATGGTTATACATTTATTTTATTAAATTTTGAACTTTTGTCTGATTTGATAATTTTTTATAAAGCTTTTGCTGTTTACTACCACTAGTAGGCATTTACACCCTCCTGCACAATTGATTTGAACTGTATATATACTATAGCCCATTTGCTGGCTGTACTTGATACAACTGAGGTTTTTTTTTTGTCCTTTTAACATTTACTTGCAAACAGATTATCAGTGACATCTATGCACAATTGTGGCATTTTATGACAATTACTAAATAGTGTTGCTTGTAAACATTTTAACAAGTATGTTTTAATAACAATGATGCTTTGGAAAAACTCAAGCTACTTGCCTGGCAATCAGTCTTGTTGTTTATCTTATCTTTCCAGCATTTCCTGTAACTATTCATTCAGTCTAGGAAGGTCTGAGCTCACATTTTATACTCTGTGAACTATAGATGTTAAGTTGTCAATCTCGCCTTCATTCTTGCTGGATGGGTTCGGAGCCGATCCTCGGCTCCGACTCGGCACTTTCTTAGCTCGAGAACTCCTTTTACCAGCTCGAGGCAACCCTATATCCCATGATGCAAGGCGGGACTACCTCAGATCTCGTTTGCCGCTTAGCGAAAGAGGTCTCCTTTGCCAGCTGAGGTAAGTTTTTCTTAGTCAAGTAAGAAAAAGTGTAGTTAGGGTTTTAAAATTCCCTTTTAGTGTTAGTTTAGTCTGTATTTAGTTACAGCCCACCCTTTTTCCCTCCTTTTTGTAAACTTTCTAAGTTTAATCAAAGTACTTTAGTCAGGCCTAGTTCCCCTTGGTTATCCCTTCCTGTGTGTGTTTGTGTAGGGATTAATTTGTGTGTTTGTGGGGACTGTTTGTGTACTATCCTCCTTTAGGATGTCAAAAGAAGGCAAGGTCTCAGGCTTCAAGAAGTGTGACCAGTGCTGTCAGAAAATGTCTCTGACAGACGGTCACACTTCTCGTGTATTGCCTGGGTTTTGCACCTGCAGGACTCCTGTGCTTTGTGTCATGCCTTTAGCCAGAGAGTCCTGCAGGAGAGGAGGAATAAACTCATCCTCCGAGGCTTACTCAAGCCTGAAGGTTCTCCCCTAAATCAGGATCAGGGAAATCTTCTAAGCCACCAAGGTTCAGGCTACTGTATCCAAGCCTCCTCCGGTGGCTCGGCTCCCGGAGCCGAGATCGGCCCGCTGGAACCGATATTTTCTATTGAAGCAGTAGGTTCGCGCCGGCTGGCTCCGACACCTTGACTGTTGTGGCCTTGTCGGCTCCGGCTGGAGCCGACACTTTATCAGTGTCGGAGCCGAGAAACCCTCGGCTCCATCTGGTGTTCAGGGACTTCGCTCCGATGGCTTCGACCAAAGAGATCTCGGTCCCTTCGATACTGAGTATCCACTCGGCCCGGGTCTCCTCTTTTGTCGGAGCGGAGCCATCGGAGCCATTCTTCGAGATCTTCCAGGCTGTCTGACCACGACTTGGAGAGGGTGGTAAGCAGGCTGTTGAAGTCTCAGGCACTGGCCCAAATGCTCCATAGCCCGCCTCAACAGACTGTGGCTATAACCCCTATCATTGAGCTTCCTCCTCCGACTCCACACCAGAGTTCGGAGCCAGAGCTTCGGGACAGCGACTGTTTCGATGCGGAGCCGATACATCCTTCGCTCCGCCATCCTCAGCTCCGATCTCTTCCTTGAGACTTTCCTTGGAAGGATCCGGTCGCCGGTTTCCACTGTCGGCTCCGAGGGGCTAGTGGCATCGGACCCTTGTCCGACCCGCTCTCCCTCTCGGAGCTTCGCTTTGGTAAGCTCGGCTCCGACATCGCCTCGGAGCCTCTCTCTTGGAGCCGACCATTCGATCTCTTCGGAGCGGGTGTGTTTTGGTCTCCCGGGGAGAGGAGCCTTTGAGGTGATGAGTGTCCTGGCCTCAGACCCAGGTCAACGGTCCGTCCCTCTAGCTCCTCCCTCATCAGTGCCTGCAGATGCCTCTTGCCAGCCTCTTGCTCACAGGCCCAGGGATCCATCGCCCCAGGTTTCCCCACTGGGAATTTCCTCCTCTTCCGAGGTTTCTCCTGATCCTGCAGGGGAACCCCCTCGGAAGAGGACGTGTAAGAGGAAACACACAGACTCCCCCGAGTCTACTACATCTGATACCGACTTAGATGAGTCGGAGGGTTCCCCAGGTCCCCTCTGAGGATGTCTCTCTTTCAGACATCCTTGAGCTCCTCAAACAGAGGGGGAATTGGCCCTCCATTGACCCCTCCGAGGATGAGTCGGTATACCTGGAGGCTTTTGGATCCCGACCCTCCACCTCCTGGGTGTCTCGCTTCGACCCGCTTATGCAGGTAGTGGCTCGAAGGCGTGGCTCCAGATTCTGTGGAACCTGTCCCCAGAAGACCATCCAAGTTCATCACGCCCCTTCGACAAACAGTTCCTTTCCAAGGGTGTCTCTGTGGATGCTATGGCAGGGCGGCCACCAAGAAGGAACTGGCGGATCCTTCAGTACCTGTCCATCCTCCTAACAAGGATTCTAGGACCATGGACAGGTATGGAAAGCGGATGTTTTCTTCAGCGACCTTTGCTATGCTCGCTGAATTATCTTTGCCACTTCACCAGGCTTCAACGAGATGTTCTCAAAGAACTGGGTGAAGTAGTCCAGGATCCTTCAGCTGCTGGGGCTCAGGAAAATATTGCCTCACAGCTTGCTATCCTGAATTCCATATCTAACTCCTCCATGCGGCTCATATCTTATGCGGCCGATGGAAGCAGAGCCGCAGGCACAGGTGTTGCTCTTAGACGCCAAGCCTGGATGCGGCTTTGTAATTTATGGACCCCTTTAAGGCCCTTCACGAATACCCCTTTGATGGTTCGGCTTTGTTCGACCTCAGGTGAAGGATACCTTGACCAGGTGTGAGCAGGACGGTAAAACTCTTTCTGCCGTTGGAGTCCAATTTTCCACTCCTTCTAGACCATATCCCAAGGGTCAGAAGGGAAGATGTGGTTCCGTAAAGCCCAAGGAGCTACACCGACACACGGTCAGTTTACCCCTAGAGGCAGAGGGGGTAACAATAATAGACGCCGCCCTAGAGGCAGGGGGGGTCCTCAGAACCAGGGCAACAGGGAGTCTCTTCCTGAGAAGCCCTTTCAGCATCCCTGAGGTGTTGCCCGACTGTCCACCCTTGGAGGCAGTCGGGGGAAGGATTTCACTGTACCCAGTAGCCTGGCAATCCCTATCCCAAGAGAAGTGGGTACAGTTGATTATATCCGAGGGTTACAAGATCCCCTTCCAAAGGTTTCCCATACCTCTTCAATCCCTTCCAGACATCTCACCCGGTCAAATGGATTTGGCAAGACAGGAGATTTCAAAACTCCTAGAAAAAAGAGCCGTCCAGACAGTGCCGCAGACCAAGTAGGATCCGCTTCTACTCAAGATTCTTTTGGTCCCCAAAAGGACGGGAGATTGGAGACCGATTCTAGACCTCAGCAGACTAAACAAGTCTGTCAAGAAGGCAAGATTCCGGATGGTCACGCTTCAGTCCATTCTGCCCTTTCTGGGCAAGGACAACTGGATGTGCTCTATAGACCTTCAGGATGCGTACTATCACATCAAAATTCACAGACGCTCCAGAAGGTTTCTCCGCTTTCGGCTAGGGACCAGTCATTACCAATTCAGAGCACTGCCCTTTGGCCTCACTTCAGCCCCCAGAGTGTTCACCAAATGCATGGCAGTAGTCACAGCTCACCTGAGACGTTGAGGATTCCAGGTGTTTCCTTATTTGGACGACTGGCTCCTCTCCGCCACCACCAAGCATCAGCTTCTTCAGTCCAGAGACTACACCCTACAGCTTTGCAAGAAACTGGGAATTTCGTAAATTTCAAAAATCCTCTGCTGCCCTGCCAATCTATCACCTTTATAGGCGCAGAGTTAAATACGGTAAAAATGTTGGCCAGGTTAACAGATCAAAGAATTCTGGACATCCAAAAATTTGTTCGGCTTCTGTTACATAGCAACAAGACCTATGCCAGGTTTATCTTGAAGGTTCTAGGCCTAATGGCTGCGCCATTGTTCTTCTACCACTGGCTCGCTTCCACATGCCTCCTGCAGTGGATGTTATTCACGCAGTGGTCGTATCACAATCTTCCGATGAGACACGAAATCTTGGTAACACAGTCGCAGGGCTCATCTACAATGGTGGATATCTTCCTCTTCTTCATCAGGGCCGACCTTATTCCCCTCCTCCAGTTGCCACAGTCACCACGGATGCCTCTCTGATCGGGTGGGGGGGCATTATCAGGGCAGGATGGTCCACGGGACGTGGCAACCCATAGAATACCATCTGCACATAAATGTCCTGGAGATGAGAGCAGTGCTTTTAACGCTGCAAGCCCTCGACGACTTTCTTCCCACGGCGACTATTGCAGTACAAATGGACAACATGTCCGTGGTCTGGTACATCAACAAACAGGGCGGAACCAGGTCCTATCCGTTATGTCGAGAAGCTCTCAGACTTTGGCAATGGGCGATCTCTTCTCAGCGGTTTCTGATAGCAACGCACATCCCCGGCAGGTCCAACCTATTAGCGGACAGGCTAAGCAGATCTATTCTGATGCCTCACGAGTGGTCTCTCAATCAATCTGTAGTGGATCAGATTTTTCAGAAGTGGGGCACTCCTTGTTGCGATCTTTTCGCTACCCTCAAAACAGCAAGTGCCCAGATTACTTCACTTTTCCCCTTCCAGGCCAACCCTTGAGAGACTCTCTAACCCAGGATTGGCCTCGGGACTTCTTTATGCTTTTCCTCCTTTCCATTGATACCACAAGTCATTCAGAAAGCCATTTTGAGAGCCAAATTGATCCTCATTGCTCCATATTGGCCTCGACAAATTTGGTTTCCGTCCCTGCATCGTTATCTTCTGGTGCAGCCCTGGCATCTGGACCCAGTTCCAGATCTTTTGATCCACCAGTCGGGTCAACAGCACCGGGCCATTCATTCTCTCAACCTTACTGCTTGGTTGCTCCACTTCCTTCCCTAGCCAGGCTACCAATGATTTCTGACTCGGTCAGAGACATTTTAGTGTCTTCTTTGAAGTCGTCCACCAGAACTATTTATGCTAGCAAGTGGCGACGTTTTTCAATTTGGGCAAACGCCAGAAATATTGATCCTTTTACTGCTCCCATACATTCTGTTTTAGATTTCCTGGCGGAGGTTTTTCATTCAGGATCCTCGTCATCTACAGTCAAAGTACAACTGGCTGCTATTTCCAAGTATCATGTTGGCCTGCATGACAATAACATCATGTCTCATAGATTATGCAAGGCCTTTTTAAGAGGAGTTTTTCTCCTAAAACCGCCCGTAAAACACCCTCCTCCGCAATGGGATCTAAACTTAATGTTAGCATCCTTGATTCTACCTCCTTCGTCTGCTACATGTTCTTTAAAGTTATTGACTTGGAAAACTATATTTTTACTGGCTGTTACTTCTGCAAGAAGAGTTTCTGAGATTCAGGCCCTCTGTATTCGTTCACCTTATCTGGTTTTTCATAAGGATAGGGTTTCGTTAAGAACTAACCCTTCCTTTCTTCCCAAGGTTGTATCTCAAACCAATATCAACCAATCTATAGATCTACCAGTATTTTTCCCTAACTATTCTGACAGAGCTGAACAGAAGCTGCATTTTTTGGATGTCCATCGTCAGCTCAGGTACTACTTGCACAGGACTAAAGAAATTAGAAAATCAGACCAATTGTTTGTCTCCTATGCAGAAAACAGGTTAGGTCTTCCAGTTTCTAAAGTGACTTTATCCAGGTGGTTGACTTCCACCATTTCCTATGTGTACTCTCTTAGAGGCAAACAACTATCTTCCAAGCCAAAAGCACATTCCACCAGGAGTCTATCCACTTCTGTAGCTTTTCAGGATAGACTACCCATTGATACTATTTGTGCAGCAGCTACCTGGGCCACGCCTCATACCTTTGTGTCTCATTACAAATTGGATTTGGCCTCCAGACATAGGGCCAGTTTTGGTTCCACAGTTCTCAAGAGTCTGTTCCATTGAGCCACCCGATACAGGTGCTAGGACGCTGTCCCATCCAGCAAGAATGAAGCGAGATTGACAACTTAACATTAAGAAGTTATGTACCTACCATAAGGATCCATGTTAGTTGTCTTCTCTCTTCTTTCTTGGCCCCTCCCTCCTTCCCCTGGCCTGGACAGATCTTGAAAGTCTCCTTTCAGGATGTTCTCTCCTAACTCTTATGTAGGAGAGTCATTGTTTAGGAGTTGTTGTTGTTTCCTAGTTGCTCTAGGTTTCTCTTTAGCAGGGTATGTTAGCTACCAAACGAGATCTGAGGTAGTCCCGCCTTGCATCATGGGATATAGGGTTGCCTCGAGCTGGTAAAAGGAGTTCTCGAGCTAAGAAGTGAAGTCGGAGCCGAGGATCGGCTCCGAACCCATCCAGCAAGAAAGAAGGCGAGAGAAGACAACTAACATGGAACGTTATGGTAGGTACATAACTTCTAATTAATTCTTTTGGCATTTTTTCTTTAATGTGATTGTGATTTGCATAACTATGCATTTATACAACATACAATTACCTTACATGGATTTCAGTATTTTTTACTTTTTTATTTATTTAACTATTTAACTGTCCTGCCATTAATTTTACAAAAACTGTTTGACTAATACCATCTGTGATTTTATTTATTTTTAAAATTTAGAACTTTAACTGTTTGGTGTTACTATATAATTATAAACAAATTGTAAAAAACAAAATAGATATTAGTTTAACCAACACATTTATATTTATATTATTTATATTTGCTGTTGTCTGCCTGTTATTTTTGTGTATTGTAACAGATGTACTCTAGATGAAAAGAACACACATGCATGTCTGTCTTGTATCTGTATATCTTTATACAAGCATGTCAGTCTTGTGACTTTAAATTTTTATTCTTATTAACTATTTTCATTTAATTTTATGCACTATAACTGTTTTGTTTACCTTTTGACTATGCTAAGAATGACAGTCATATGCTGTATTTACTGTAGTACTGATAGATGTCTTGCTTTAACTGAATGAAAGTAACACATTTAAAAAATGATTTGTCCAGACATCAGATCCTACCATCCTACCATGTATGTTTAATCATTTTCAAAACATAAACATATTATAAAATATATTTCTTTTGCACAGATTAACTGTGTATGCAGGAAGTTCCTAGTCTTTGTCAGTTCAGCTAATTTATTTCCTTTATCCTGCAACTGCTGTTGAATAGTTTCCTTATACTCTGCTTGATATGTCTCAGGAGCCTGTTCTGCTGAATCTGAAACTCCTAAGCACTTTTGAAAAGATGTATGTATAACTTGTCTAAGCTTCCTGAACTCATTGTGTCTGTCTTTTAGAAGTTTACTACATTCCTTTGTAACAAAATGTACTAGGGGTTCTATCAGTAACTGATTTGACTCACATGTGGTGACAGGACATAACTGTTCAACATCAGAATGCAATGGAAACATTTTACCCTTAGTTAATTCTTTATGATGAACAGATCTGTCTTCACAGTCTATTTTTTTAGCAATATGATGCAATATTATTTTATGGCATAATACACAAAATGCAGTTTTTGTTGAAGCACACACTAAACATTTGTCATTTTTCACATGGTTTTCTTTGAGATACCAGTCAAATATTGTAATACATTTGCATAATGCCTTACTATCAACCTGCCCTAATAAGGTTTTACATTTACTAATGTGCTGTGTATACCAACATAGCAATTTACTAAAGTTTGGTTTACTCCTGCATGAATTATAAATAATATCCATATAAATAACATCCAAACTGTCTAATTTACAAACTATGTAAGAATATACAAACTCTGTTTAACATCATCCACACTAAATATGTGACAGAGAAAAAAGTCTTATCAGTTAGCAAGAAAACAGGTGATCAGGCTGCTATTGCAGATGGCTAGAAATTTTTCAGAGTCACTTGAGAAGCTGGGAAAGCACAACAGGCAGTGAACTATTGGGCTAGTGGATATCCCCCTTTTCTTGAAGAATTTATGGCACTGCGAATTTCTTGAACTAGTCTCACTCTGGATTGTAGACGTCTAAAAAACTTTACTACTGCAAGCTGCATAAACTGGAATACTTCTGTTTAGGATTTACACATACGTACAAATGTTAGTTACTGCAATTTAACTGAAGTGACCCTCTGCAGGGCTTACCATCACTCCTCCTGTGTTTGAATGCAGATTGTAGGTTCAAATGCAGGCTAGCTTGCCATTGAAAAATTATATGGTGCTGGTCACTCAGCTGCCTCGCCATTGAAAAAAATTATATGGCTCTTACTTGCTTGCTGCTTACTGGAGCTGGAGCTTACTTGCTGTGGGATGGATTTGAATATTTCTTAAGACACTCAGTCTTGCTGGCTGGATTCTGCTAAAATTCAAAGTCTGGTTATATTTGCATTCACAGTCTGTTGCATACAGAAACTTGCAGAATATACACTGATGAGAGAATATACTTTGCAGCATCAACTTCAGAGAGCAGTAACAAATAACTTTTTATAATAAATCAAACGGAACCACGTTGCAGCTTAAAAGTACTGTTCCAACTTTACTTCTCATATAGTACAGATGATGTGAGAGATATAACATTTACCTTAGGACTTGTGTCCCTATCATACCTCTAACATAACTGGATTTATACAGCTCTTTATATACAGTTTTAGTCCTGTAGAAACAATACTAAGCTTCCTTGTTTAACAATGTCTTGTAAGAGACCAGCTTTTCTGACAGTGTGAATATCCTGTAACAGTGTCCTGATGTCCATGTAGAAAAACATATTTTTGAGGAAACACATTGTTCTGTATTCTGTTTGGATCTGTGTATATGAACATATGTTCTTGTGCCAATGCTGATAAGCATATCCTGTTTTTTATGCAGAAAAACATATTTTTGAGAAAACACATTGTCAGAGATAAACTTTTCTGACAGTGTGAACATCCTGTATTTTATTTGGATCTTTGTATAAAACACCTGTTCTTGTCCCATATCCTGTTTTTCATGCAGAAAAACATAATTTTGAGAAAACACATTGTCACAGTGTCATAAACATATCCTGTTGTTTTAGGAAACATATTGTGTCCATTTTTTATATGCAGAATAACATGTCAGTGTTCTTTAAAAGCAGATTTTGCATTTTTGTTCTTGCATACATCCTGTTTGAGTCTGTAAGGGAAAAATGTCCATTCTTTAAAAGCAGATTTTGTATTTTTGCTCTTGCATACATCCTGTTTGAGTCTGTAAGGGAAAAATGTCCATTCAGCAGATTCCTTTTCCAAGCCATGGTCATTTAGTATGACTGCTGATCACATATTACTAAACTTTGTTTCTGCATTTAAGCAAGCCTTTTCTTTCAGCATATTTACAACATAATTAATTTCAGACTAATATTAATAAAATCTAACAAAGACTGCAAATGTTTGAGGAAATGGGTCCTAATATAGACAGAGTGTTTCTAAAGTTGACATAATTCTGGATTTTCTTGCTTGCTTACTAGATGAAAATTTATAGTGAACACAGAAGCAAACTGTGAAACCTAAACTGGACATATTTTTTTATCTATCAGTGTTGGCATCTCACCCACTGAAGATGATCCAAGTCATACAAGTTCTTTTAAAGGTATTTGCTGTTCTGAACCACCCATGGAACTCTGTTTTACATTCTGCCACAGGAGAGCATGATGTTATTGATCCACCCTCACCTACATCTCCTCTACTTCATCCAACTAAAGTACTATACATGCTTAATAAAACATATTTCAGGCCTAGTGTGCATTAGTGTAACTACATTAATGCACGTTACTTATTTATACATCCTTATTCCTCATCTAAGTGTGAAATCTGGAAGGCTAATCACTGAACAAGTTCCAAATTTCTGATGTTGTCATTGCATGACTTTTTCTTTCAACACAGATATGTGCATGATGCAGACTTTCTGCCTGATCGCAAGACATTATCAGGGGAGTTTGGAAAAGCATTTTCGGCAGACTGTGACCGAATGTACACAGCTTTGGTGATGTATTTTCAAGCTCATATAACTTGGGAAATCTAACTAATAGTTTATTTCCTCTCCCACAAGTAAAGAAGGCTTGTGGCACCACTCGTACTATAAGGAATTTGTCACTGATCATGGCAAAAGTGGCTTACATTTGATTAGCAGCACAGATGCTGGATAAACTAGCTGGCTTGCTCTCACATCATGGAGAAGAGAAGGGGTTTCCATTGCCACAAGAGCAGTCCTTGTGGACTTGTGAAAGTAAAACCACAGTCCATCAACTGTATTGGTGGTAGTCATATATGGGCATTGCAATCCTATGGAAGCATTTACCTGCATGTGAGAGACGGGCTTTGGGTGCATTACACCCTACGCACTGCTAAGCCTATGGGCGTATTAGATGCAAAAACAAAATATTACTATTTTTATACTTTTTGCCCCCCTTCCCCCCATGCCTGTTAACTACCAAACCTTCCCCCTGTGCTGGAGGGACTATCATTCAGGCAACCATAGGGTTGTTTGTTCCATTGCAAGAGCAGGCAATTCTTCTTTTTAAGGGCAAACCTCTCCCCTTGGGCAGGGGGAATGTGCAACCTGCATCGTAGTGGAGGCCCACTGTGCCTCCTGTGTTTACCTCCTGAGGAAGACTGCCACATTCATGGCTTGGTTAGCTAGGCGCACAACTCAAGATCACCTTCAAATGTCATTGACTCCTCCAAGGAATTTCTTTATAAAATGGCACTATTCTGCCCATTCTTCCCAAGGATGGATGGCTTCCAGCAGGCTCCTGTGCTGCTAATTGAGCACAGGTCACCTGGGTCGTAGGACTTTATTCTTGTATACCAACAGAGCTTATGAAAACCACAGCTTTTGCTAGTAGGAAACATTGCAAAATTAATTGTGGATGTTTGGTACAAATGAACAAAAAACTGACTCTGAAGAATGGCAGCCATTAACGTTGCAGTATTTGCAGCATTTACTTATGTCTGTAATATGTTGGCAGCAGACATCTGTACTGTGGCTTCCTAGTACTTCATGCAGTATTCGACAGACATTGATATCTGCTCTGCATTATTTTGCGGAAGCAGTTCTTCATGGATTGTGTGCTTGATTTCTGTTGTTGTCTTCTTATATTTCCTAAGGAGGTATCTTAAATGGAGCACTGTTCTGTTGTACCACCTGCATAAGTCTTCTAAAAGTAAAGTAGATTTGTGAGATGCACTTTAATGCCAAGGAAGATTTTCATTCTTGTTTCCCAAAGTAGTGTACAGTGGGAATGAGGATTTTCTGGAAAAGGATGTTCTTTTTGATTTTCAGTATGACATTTTTTGTGGATGAATGGAGGAATATATGTGGAGTGGCTTCCACTCAGTGTATGATTATTTACATTCTGAGGTTCACGCTAGTTTATAGAAGACTCCTGAAATACACGTTAATTTGTTGAGATGATTCAGTCAGTTTTATGTGAAGTATATCTATTTTTACAGCTGTAACCCAGAGCTAGTATCCAGAATATTGCATATTGTGGACTTTACATTTATAACTAAAATTTGGCTAGGTGAGAATTTTGGACCTTATTTGGCAAAAGCTGTCCCCATCGGGCTGCTGGTTAACAAGAGTCCCCAGATGTTGAGCTGTCTATGGAGAGGTGCTTATTTGTTTTCACTACAGATAAGAGCAGGATCAGATAAACAGAAGAGTTGCCAACTCATATGAGTGCATCCTGGGTGCAGATTCCTCTGTTTACCGTCAGTGCAGTTACTTTAAAACTTTTCTGCAAGTGTTCACAGATTTTCTTTTTGATGCAGTGCTTGAACATCTGAGATGGGTTGTATTGGGTAATTTCAGTACCTAGGCTGATGAAGAATCACATAAACTCCTCATGGAATTTGTTTAGATTGTGAAGAAGTTTGACTTCACTTAGGTTCTTTCCTCTGTGATCCATTTTTATAGGCAGTCACTGGATTTAGTGTTTCAGCTGTGTTGATCATTATGGTGTAACCATGTTTTTGGATTATTTTCTGGTTCTGTTCTCTTTGAAGCTTTCTCCCAGTCCTTTTCCCAGTACTGAACTGGTTCATTACTAGGATCTTCAAAATTTAACTAGAATGGGCTAGGATGGGGAGGTCAATGAGCAGGGAGCACTGGCTAGCCCATCCTGCAGTACAGGGGAGCAGTATTTCCTATTGCACTGTTTTCTCTTGTAAGAATGGTAGAGAACATCATTGTGTGGTTACATGCTGCACATAAGCCAAACAGCTGTGCACTTGCATGCATGGGGCCTTCATAGAGCAGCATGTATGTGAGCTACAGGCTACCAGTGGGAGAGATTAATTATAGGGAACTGCAAAAGTACTGAATGGCTCACTTTCTAATTCCAAACTCTCGCCTCTTGGAGAAAGTTCAGAGGACATTTCCATGACAGAGCTCACATCCTAACTGGGGAAAACAAGCAGGTGTGTGTTTTGCAGCTGTAAGATGAACAATTGAGCTGATGGGGATCAGAAAAGGTTTTCTGATGGTAGTCAAGCAGGGGCAAAAAAATGTCAGTTGGGACATGTTGCTCTGTACTAGTTAGATTTTTTGGATGGTAATTGTTGTGATAGTGCAGATTACGTCATGGATACATGTCCGAGTATCTCGCTGACCCTGTTCAAGTGCAGCCTTCATGAGTGGATGGGAAACCACAAATTTGTCCCAGAGGTTCCACCTATGACCCTCATTGACAGGGCGACAGGTACTGACTGAGGTTTCTTTTTTGGGGATAATATAGACGTTGCCCGTTCGATTCTCAGTTAGACCGTCTTCTGTGTGGCGACATGCGTGAATGGGCGTTCCTTCATTGAAGGTTGTGCATTAGGCCCGGCAAGCCAGCACGTAAAACTCTACTGCCAATCATTAGCGGATCAGAGTTCCGCTGTGGCGACCCCTAACCGGGAAAAGCCGAAAGACGCAAACAAATCTTGGCTAGGCTTGTAAGGACCCTACAGCCATTAGCCTAGTAACCTCCTATGATCCTATGTCTATAAATTGTCAGTTTCTGACACCTTAACTCTACTGCTTCAGATTGTGTACATAGTAAACCTGCTGTGACTGATGAGTAGTGGGTTGATCAAGAGATCTTTGACTTGCAGACGTTAAAACTGGCAGTTACAGTATATGTGGATTTGGATGTAACTAACAGAGGATAAGCATTATGCTCTGTGCCAGTCAGAGATGTCACATAAGAAGGCAATGTTATTGTCCAGTGAGACATCAGCCTGTCTGAGCCTCCCACCTGCATCCTTCTGAGTAGTGGATAAACGTTTAGCACAGATTCCAATGACTTAGTGTTAGTCTCTCCTACATCCAAGATGTTTGCACAGTTCTTTGCTGATAAGATGTCCTAGATCAGATGCATCTTGTCCTGTGATGCACTCAGTAAGCCTGAGGAAGTCATGAGACTGACTGCTCTGTTTTTTCATGGTCTTACTTTAGGCATGTTGACAATGAAGATGCCATGAATGCAGTTTCAGCTGTTTGACTAACTTGCTGTGGACCATATCCATGCCAGTCCTGCAGAGTTAATTCTTGTGTACAGTCTCCAAGTCCTTTTATCCTTTAAATTATGCAAACTTCTTTTAGAATGGAGATTTTTTTTCATGTATTAAAAAGGCTTTAATTATCTTTGTTCTCAGGAAGTTATATTTCGGTCTGGAATAATGGGGAATTTCTGACTTATCTTTAACCTCCCATTTTTGAGGAAGGCTATTGAGAAAGTAGCACATGAACATGTGTATTCCTTTTTGCCATTTCATAATATCCAAGATCCATTTCGGTCTGGTTTTGGACAGAGGCTCTGTACTAAGACTTCCCTTTTTATAGTATTTGGTGATTTTGTTATTGGTGTAACTTCTGGAGTTAATCCTGTAGCCAGACACCCTATTGAGCATGGGAGTGTCATAGGGCTCTATCCTGGTCCCTTTCTCTTCACAGTGCATATGGTGCCAATAAGATTGGTTTATGCCATGTAGTAGAAGTAGATGTTGCTCCTCTGCAGAGGATGTCCAGGTCTGTCTTTCCTTTCTCAGATCAAAATGTTTGATTTTTATCACCTTGGAAGATTGATTGACTCCGTTATGAGTTGGATGAGTAGTAGTAAACTTGAGGTCAATCCTGCGTGCAAGGACTGAAGCATTACTGGTTCATGCTCCCATATGCCCTTCACAGATTCTTTTCTTAACTCCTTTTGTCTGCTTTAGAGGTAATTAGCTAGAATTTGCATATCAGATAAAAGAGCTAGGGATTGGTTTTGAGGATATCCTAATACTCAAAGACCAGGTGTCAGCAGGTCTCGGATCATCCAGCTCCTATCTGAAGTATATCACCCACATAAAACACTTTTTTTCCATGGATTTGGCAGCAGTTATATACATGCTTGATCTTCACTTCCATGGCATTTCATGTCAGGGGTATCTCAGTTACAGAACTTGCTCATTTGCAGTAAGGCTTGAATTCCACTGCTTGTCTTGACTGCACTTTTGTAGGGTTTATTATATCCCACTTCATAGGGTGAGACTGAGTTTGGCTGCCAGTAGTAGTTAGATACACATGTATTATTTTGCAGTTTAATTAGAATCTTGTATGGTCTGACTCCCTTTTCACAAAACAGCTTGCATTGCCTTTCATCTTCTTTCATAATTTCAGGTCATCAGGTGAATGGATTCAGATCATTCTAGAAACCCGAGTTAGATGCTCTTTTGCCTGTTTGATTACCTCATCTACACTTCCTGATTAGGGATTTTAAGTCTCAGACCTGTTTTACACTTCCCTTCCATATCACTTGTTTGAGGGCTTGTTAAAACCATACGCACCTTTGTGATTAACTTTTTTTTTTTTTTAGTGATGACTTCTATATTGCCTTAAATTATACTGCTATGTTATGTACATTTGTATACATGTTTATACTGATTTGTTTCTTTGTTATGTTTATAAAGTATTTTGGCTTTTGGTACTAAAAAGAAAAGAAAACTGATATGATGTACACTAATATGTTCTCAGACTTTGTAATGGAATGATTTCATAATAAAGTTCTTGAGCCTCCCTTTGGATATCAGAAAAGTATTGTGTGTTTTCCTGTGCAAACAAATAAATAAATGCTACACCACACAGAAGCAAACAACACTCTTGAAGTAATGATTTGGATCAGTACATGATTATTGTACTGATTTGCATTAATTTATTCACTGACTGTGATCCTCCTGTATTTAACCTAGTATGTTAAATTGACAATAAGTTTATGTTTTCAAGTACAAAACGTTTTCAGACTTGCTTGGACCTTCCCAAAGAAGCAGGCCTATTTGAGAAACCCGGCACTGTTATAATGACAGTCAGTACTGTCTGCTGGAGTGTGACTACTTGTGTAGGATTCACCTAAGATGCTGCTAAATCTTTTTAGACATCTGACTTGTGGCTTTAGGTAGAATGTTTTCATTCACATATTAGTGTTACTTAAAGAAAAGTGGAGATATGCACATTGGAATCAGAAAACTTCCTGCCTTACAACAAGGATGCTTTCAAACCTGTTCAGCTACACTTCATGTGCAGATAAACCACTATGTAAGTTATCCTTGTTTTCACCATTACTTAGGACTGTAGATGCATTTAGTAGAATATATCGAGTCAGTACCACTAAAATATTTCTGCTACTGTTCACCCACTGATATAAAATGTGTTTGGCACTCTGTCAATCAGTTTAGACTACAGTCTTCAGTTGAGTATAGCCTTAATATCACTGATTAACATTATTTAAAAAAGATTTAGAGAAGTATTTGAATCATATTTCTGCCTTAGAACATGGATTATTTCATATGTTTTGCTAGTGTGTGAAGAACAATTAAATTTATGTTAAGGTAACGAAGTTAACCATATTTTTACTATTAATGATTTAGCAGCAGACATAGTATTTTGATAATTTTAGTAAATCATTTGTGTATTGGTTCTGTGACTAGCTATCAACCTTCCATCTCCAAAATGAGGAACACTGCCTCTCATAATGTGGAACAAATGGGGAAAATATGGAACGCTTACTAACGGCTTACTAACACCTTTAGGAAGCTCATATGATGGCTAAAATGTGATTTTGCTTATAGAATAGCTCTTTTAATATGATTCAGTTCTATTTACCACTGATATCAGTTAAAACATTGCTAACACTGAATGTGTGACAGACTATTTCAATGTAGAACTTTGAGGGACATGAATTTTTTAAGATCCCAAATGAGGAACGTTCCTCAAAATGAAGTACACTTGAGAGGTGTGCTTCTGTCAGACATTTACAAACCTGTGGAACAGTTCTGTAGTAGTCTTTGTTGAGCTGATTTCTGCTGACCTGGTTAGTTAGCACTTAGTGTCCTGCAGCGGTTCAGTAGGAGGGCTCAGATCGGAGTTCTTATGAGTAATTATGCACTTTGGTGTGCACAGTGTACCTGCAAGGCGCATACAGCAAATCTCTAAGCATGTTAGTCTGTCTGTGGCCACTGCTTTTCTTTTGCACACATTCACCTTTTGTTTTTTCCTTGTGAACCAAGGCACCATTAAATTCCTCTCCAGCTGTGCCCTCTATGGCAGTGCATTTCAGAGTCCATCCACCTTTTCTTGACACAGTTCTTTCCCACAGTGGTTTCAAAATCTTCAACTACAGACCCTGATGTAGATATGCTCTGTTCATTTGATGTATTAGCTTGGTGTCTTTATTATACTTCCAGGGCCATCCTTTGGTCAACTGGTGGCTTAAACGAAAGGGGCTCTATGCCTCGCAGACACACACACACACACACACACACACACACACACACACACACACACACACACTCTCTCTCTCTCTCTACCTGGTTTCCCCCATCTGGTCTATCTACACACACGTCCAGATTACTTTTTTCTTCCTTTTTCTCACAGTTTGTCTTGCTCTTTGGTTTGTTTCTGTATTAATTCAACACATTTTAACTAGGTAAGACTGCTCTACTTAACTGTGTATGAAGCAACTGCTTCCAGCTGGGGTTCTAGACACTCTGAGGTGCATTTTACATTATTTTAAACATCTTTTTCATCCAGTGATGGCCAGAACAAAAATCATGATTAAGAGAAGAAACTCGGTCCTGCTCATCAATTTTGTTTTTTCCCTGAATCCTTTTAATATCAAGATCTGATGAAGGTGAATGCCAAAAGCGCTGATCTCCTGTTGTTTCATTTCATTTCATTTTATTTTCTCCGTTGTGATTAAAGTTTTTTCTTATTTTATTCTTATTGTGGAATCTCCTCACTGTGGTATCAGCTTAACTTGTGTGCTTGCTCATACTAGCTTTCTTCAAGAAGGTCTTTCTGTGACTAAATGTTGCCAAAGCATGTTCTTAAACTCAGTGCTAAGAAATGCATAATTGGCCGTTTGGGAATTCAACCATCCCAGCTAATTTCCCATGTTAATACACCCAGTGGACATGGATCTAGGTATGCACATAGACAGTAGCCTTACCTTCGACCACCATGTGATCACAGTAGTGAGGAGATCCTGTGATGTCACACATCTTATAAGTGAGGGCATGACATCCAGGTCCAAAGATGTCATTATCCCACTGTACTCCACCCTTATCAGACCAATCATAGAATACAGTACTCCCTTTGGTGCATACCTGACCAAGCATATGCAGCAACTAGAGCAACCTCAGAGGTTCCTTACAAAAGCAATACAAGGCGTAACAAACCTGCCTTATGCAGACTGCCTTAAAACCCTTTCACTCTACTCAGTCTTTCTGAGGGGTGATATATGCTTGGCTTACAAGGCATCTACAAATCCCACACTTATGAATTTCCTACATATTTGTAAGTCAGAGTACCAGAAATGCAAGGTCTGGGGACCTGAATTTTGTCTGTGACTTAAACAGAATATGCTGGAGAGACAGCTGTGTGTCCCAGAGACTGTCCCTCTTATGGAACAGGCTTCCCATCTATTGTGAAGGTGAGTTCGCCTCTTACCCAGTTTAAGTGCAACCTAGACCAGTGGATATGCGGAATAGGAGATGTACTTGGCACCCATGTCCCTTATGGACAGAGAGCTTATAAATGCCTGTTGCACAATGTCCTGTTTTAGTACAGGACATCATTATTCTTTCGGGAAAACTTGACTAGGCTTAGAAAGGCCCCCTATGTCCTTAGCTTAGTAACCATCTTGGATCTATAGGAAGGACATGCCTATTAACCTGTTAGCACAAGAACCCTGAACAATGTAAAAAATAATTGGGGGGGGGGACAAAATTAGGGCCAGAATTTAAATAGTGTTCTTATAAACTTAGAAAATTGCTAGACTAGGTTTTGCATTACCATGCATTTTTTTAAGGATATGGAATCTGAAACTAAAATGCCTTTTATTGTATGTGTAAAATAGGCATGTTCTCAAAAATCAGGAACAGCTAAGGACTAACCAGTCCCCAGCCATCCAAAAGATCTGATTGTCTGCCACTAATAATAATAAAAAATGTATATATATATATATATATATATATATATATATATATATATATATATATGTGTGTGTATGTATATGTCTATATATATATATATATATATATATATATATATATATATATATATATAGGTTAATAGGTTCATACTAGGCTATCTGCCCTACGGCATTTATAAGCCTAGCCAGAGTGTGTTTGGCTTTCGCCACCCATTTTAAATTAATTTTGCTATGCCCTTTTTCGAGGTTAGTATACTGTGCCTCTGTCTAACAGTGACACAGAAGTGATACCCGGGGTAAACCTACGATCTCCCATCCACTCATCAAGATTCCTCTTGAAGAGAGTCAATGAGGGACTCTGGAATAAAATCCCAGTCCAGGTTAGACAGAGTGAAGGGAGCCTCTGGGTTATGAATCTGTCCCTCCAGCATGTCCTATTTATTTCAGTGCTGAGGTTCAAGACTCTCGAGCGCGTAGCTCGATAGAATTTGGATTTTCTGAGGTGCAGCATGTGCATTAATTCCAGGTTGGACATGGCTTTATACGTCAGACACAGATCGCCTCTGAGCAGGCGGTATGCCACTGAGTAGAGCTGGAGTTTCTTTAACCGGGCAGCATATGGCATTTGTTTGAGCCCTTTGATCCTCTTGGTGAGGTACTTTTGGGGTCTTTCCAGTTGCTGCAGGTGTCTGGTAAGGTACATCCCAAAAGGGGCATTGTACTCAATTATGGGCCTGATGAGGGTTGAGTAAAGAGGCACGATGACCTCCCCTGATCTAGATGTGAATCCCTTCATGATTAGGTGGGCTATATAAAATGTTTTTCTAACCGCTTTGGCCACGTGGTTGTCAAATGAGAGATTGCCATCAACTTGGGTCCCCAGGTCCCTAATTATTTCTTCTGTACTTAATGGATTATCACCTATGTGGTAATATGTGGGCACTTTGCTTTTGCCTAAGGGGATGACTATACACTTTTTGGCATTTAGCTTGAGGCCATGGCTCTGGCACCAGTTGTCTGTTTCTATGAGGCCCTTTTGGAGGATGCTTGTGTCGGCTGGAGAGTTGATTATGGCGCCCAGTTTGCAGTCATCTGCGAACTTGGTCAGCCACAGTCCTTCCGTGTTGGCCTGTACCTCCGAGAAATATATACCGAACAAGAGAGGTCCCAGGACTGAGCCTTCTGGGACGCCACTTTTAACTGGTTTGGAGTCTGACATGGCTTCAGCGATTCTAACCATGTGGGTTCTGTCCTTGAGCCAGTTTGCAACCCATCTAGTGACATAGGGGTTTATATTTAAGCTGGTGAGCTTATCTATAATGCCCGAGTGGGGTATTGTATCAAGGCTTTTGAGGTCCAGGTAGGCTGTGTGGACCACCTTCCCCTCGTTAATGGCCTTGGTGACTGTTTCAAAGAAATCAACCAGGTTTAAGAGGCAGGATCTGCCCTTAATAAAGCCAAACTGGGTAGGATCCAGTGTCTGTAGGTCCCCAATATCTTTATTTATGAGGTCCATGATGATCCTTTCCATAGCTTTGCAGACCAAGCTAGTCAGGCTTATGGGGCGATAGTTTCCAGGATCCGTTGAGGCACCACCTTTGTGGAGAGGGACCACTATTGCTGTACGCCACTCTTTGGGTACATATCCTGTAGTAAGGCTGAGATTAAACAGTAGTTTTATGTTTGGGTTTAGCTCTTCTTGGAGTTCATGTAGGATGCAGCCCGGGACACCGTCTGGTCCCATTGATGCTGTGTTTTTTGCTTTGGAGAGGGCAGCTCTTATCTGAGCATCTGAGATGTCAGGGGGGCAGCACTCTCCTGGGATAGATATTTGCCCTTTTGGGGGGGGGGGGGTTTGCACTGAACCTGTCAGCTAGGATGTTGGCAATGTCTGTGGGTTTGGTGTATTTTTTGTCATTTTGGACTAATTCTGAGCATATCTGGGAATTCCCACCCAGGTTCCTAACATGACTAAAGAAAGCCTTGTGATTATCCTTAGTGTCCTGTGCAATTTTTCTCTCGAAGCTGGCCTTAGACAATTTTATGAGTGCCCGTAGTTTTTTGCTAATACTGATCAGAGATGCCTTCCCTTTTTGGGATTTTACTCTATTATGTAGTAGCTTCCTCCTTCTATTGTATAGTTTGTTTATGGCTGGGGTCCACCAGACAGGACGTCTGCCTTTGGAGGATTGGGTCTTGGTTTTATTTGGGATTGCATGATACATGCATTCCTGAAGGTGTTCATAGAATGCATTTATTAAGGATTCTGCGGTCTGGGCTGTATTTTCCACAGGCCTGGGGGCTTTGAAGGATTCCACCTTGGTTTTGAGGAGTGTGAAATTTGCTTTAGAGAAGTTTTTCACTGTGGTTTTCAGGGCAGGGGGTGGAGTCGGGATGTGAATATCCAGTGAGATTAGTTTATGGTCTGATCTTACCAGTGAGGGATACACTTCTGGTCTGGAGCATAGAGTCCCCATGTTGGTGATGATCAGGTACAGTATGTTTTCCCCTCTTGTGGGAGTGGTAACAAGTTGTTCCATTTGAGTTTATAAATTCTAGGAACCTTTGGGCTAGGGTGTTGGAGCTAGAGTAATGCTTCCAGTCTATGTTTGGGTAGTTGAAGTCGCCCAATATAATGGTGTTTGGAGAGACCTTCATATTTTCCAGTGTTCTCAGGAAGGCCGAGTGGGGTTCCTGGGTTTGGGAGGGTGGTCTGTAACAGACTATAAACTGGAAGGCAGTTTTACCCACTTTTAGTTGCACATGGATAGTCTCTGATGCTTCGTGCTGTGCCACCAACCTGGAGGTGTGGGTATCTTTGATGAATATTGATACTCCGGTCCAAGTTTTGGGGCCGAAAAGCATGGTATGAGGTATAACCTGGTAGTGCTGGGGTGCTCTCGGGAGCCTTGAACCAGGTTTCTGTTACTGCACAGATATCGATGTTCTCCATGCTAAGGAGAGTTTTGAGTGCGTGCATCTTGAGGTTTAGACTTCTGGCATTGAGTAGCATTACTCTTAGTTTCTTATTCCTTGTGATACCTATGGAGGTGGGTTTGTCTTTTGAGCCTTGCCTAAAAAGGCACTATGGGGGTAGCAAGAGCCTTTGCCAATATCCGAAAGCCCAGGGGTGACAGGTGCAAGCCGTCCCTAGCGAAGCATCGTGGCTTGTCGAGCATGTCATCCCAGGCTGACAGGCATTGGATCCCCTTTGAATGACACCAATACTTAAGCCAATTGTTGAAATTGATCATCTTGTCTTCATATTGTGGCATCATTCTTGGTTGAGGGTAATATGCTACTCAAGGTCAGGGTCATACCGGCCTGGGCTACATGCTCAGAGAGCTCCTCTATGTCTCTTTTCATGTAGTCCAGGGAGGTACGCCTCAGGTCATTCACACCAGCATGGACAATGACTGAGTCATATTTGTACTTGCCTTGGAGTGACCTGAGTGCTTGTGTTATGTGGCGGATCCTAGCGCCCGACAGGCAGCTCACCGTGACCTTCTCCTTGTTCAGCCTGGTGAGCGGGACGTCAGTGTGCCTGACGATAGAGTCACCTATTACAAGTGTATCAGGTGTGTTGTTTAGCCTTAAGGGCTGTGACTGTTCGGCACACTGGCTTTGTGAGCTATGTGTTGCACGTGTTTTGTTTTGGGGTAGCGGTTGCTTGGGGGTCTGCTTTGGTGGTCTCTGCTGCTTAGGCAGATTTTTATTTAGAGCCTCCGAGTATGTTTTTGTGTGTTTATGTGTTTGGTTTGCTGCCATGGTAGGTCTATGTGAGACTGGAATTGTAGTGAGTATGGTTTCCTTCTCCTCCTGACTGGTTTTGCCAGTACTGAGTTGAGAGAGCTTAGCCTCCAGTATGGCTATATGGTTGCATCTCTCACATGTGTTGGAATTTGTTGGGAGGAGGAGAGGGTTGTCTGTGTACATGAGGCAGTTGTAACATTGCCTCAAGATTCCCAGATTCACCAGCTGGACCGGAAAGGAGATTGACAACTGACCTTTGGACATGCTAGAATAGTATTGGGAATTCCTTTATAATTGAAAAAAAAGGGCCAATGGGGAATGAGGTACTCAAGGGGAGTTTGTGAGGGTGTAGTGCTTTTAACATTTTAGTGCTGACTTATATAATTGCTTTAGTGAGCAAGTGCCAGGTAACAAATGCAATGTGTTACAGGTAACTTAAATGCAAAAACGACAAACAGTAACTTTCTTTCAAGTGAAACAAGGAAATAAGTACAGTAAGCAATGCATATATCACTAGGGATCCACAGAGGCACTGAAAAGCCACGTTTTAGGTGGAATTAGCGTTTATTTATTTATTTATTTTATTTATTTATTTCAGTTTGATTACCGGGGAAGTCAGGGAAAAAAAAAAAAAAAAAACACACACTACACACAATAAGAAAAGAAAAAAAAATTTCAAATACAGAGGTAAAAATACAAGTATGGAATTCAAACCAAAACAATAATAAAAAAAATATGTTGTAGCAATAATGAAACAAAGTTGCAGGTTTTTTTAGTTTAGCAACAGGGAATCAATTGTGTAGAAAAGGCATCCGTATCCGCATGTAGTGTTATACATATGCTACATGTTAAGAGAGAGAGAAAAAAGAAAAGAAGTGAAAGTGATGAATAGGTAAGGTAAAAAGGAAAAGAAGAGGAGGTGATAAAGTGAGCAGCATCAGGGTAGTTGGCTCTATTGAGGGGAAATAAACAACAAGCATACAAACAAAGCTAGATTCAGCAGGCCTGGATCTAGTCTATGCTGCAGCAAACAAGGTGTACCAATTTCAGTAAGAAGCAGTTCAAATATGCAGGCACTATAAGCCTTTAACCAGAAATTCCCAGCTCAGAAGGGCAGTCCAGCCTCTCCTCCCACAAGAGTGCAGACCATGAACCCTTTTAATGTAAAACAACTGGCCTGAAGCCCAAGTGCTTAAACCATAATTAATACACTTTTAGAATAACAGACACTGAGCCCTCAATCAGCAGTTCCCAACTTAGAATGATGTAAGCTACCTGTCCTGCCACCACAGTGCAGGCCACAAACCTTCTTAATATAAAACAACTGGTCTGAAGCCCAAGTGCTTAATCCAAAAGGCTTAGAATGATAGCTACACAAGTTACTACCAAACAGTAATAAATACAATTGAATACTTTGAAGAATGCCTGGATTAGTGCTCAAGTTATACAAACAAAGCTAGATTCAGCAGGCCTGGATCTAGTCTATGCTACAGCAAACAAGGTGTACCAATTTCAGTCAGAAGCAGTTTAAATATGCAGGCACTATAAGCCTTTAACCAGAAATTCCCAGGTAGAAGGGCAGAGGTCCAGCCTCTCCTCCCACAAGAGTGCAGACCACGAACACTTTTAATGTAAAATAACTGGCCTGAAGCCCAAGTGCTTAAAACAGAATTAATACACTTTTAGAATAACAGACACTGAGCTCTCAATCAGCAGTTCCCAACTTAGAAGGATGTAAGCTACCTGTCCTGCCACTACAGTGCAGACCACAAACCTTCCTAATGTAAAACAACTGGTCTGAAACCCAAGTGCTTAAACTAAAAGGCTTAGAATGAGTTACACCAAGCAGTAATAAATACAATTGAGTACTTTTAAGATGATGCAAAAGCAAAATAAAGTAGGAAGAAACACAAATACAGTAAAAGCAGATTTTTTTTTTTTGAGTGAGCAAATGAGATGGGCCCAGGAGTTACAGGACAGAAACAAGTGCAAATGCAGGCCTTCAAATCAGAAAGTTGAGAGAGATGGAAGACCCAAACTGCCAATAACTACAAATTCTGGGCCAGAACCACTCCTTATGTGGTAGACAGGTTACCTAGTGCTTACCACTCCCACTGATAAGCTAGAAGGCTTCCCTCCAACACAGAAAGGCTTGGGGGCTCAGAAGCTTACAAATAGTCCTGGATACATCAAATCTGTATCTGGAACACTAATTACAGGAAAGGTAGGAAACAGGCTTACAATTTTTTTTTCAGAAAAGTAGAAAAACAGTAGTAAAAATAATTCACATACAGTGCAAGCTGGCACACTTGAGTATGTAGCAATATTAGTCCACATACGGTTTGAAAAAATGTAATTAAATTAAAAAGGACTAAAAGCAAGTGCAGAAAGGGTTTATTAGGTAGAATGCGGTAAAGAGATGGGACTCTGGGAGTGTCCTAGATCAAATCTACAGTGGGGCGGGCACTGCAAAAGCCACCAAATTTAAACTACAACCAAGAACAGGGAGGGGAGGTGGGGAAGACAGTTTCAACAGAGATGTGAGGAATCAGAGTGCAAATTATAAAACCAAGAAAATATATACTGATCTTTGTATATTTGCAGAACACTAAAACAACAGATATCTAAGCAACAATTTAGCTCTATAATACAGAATAATACAGAAAAATATACTCGGCTCTATATATTTGTAGAAAGTCTTGTAAGGCTCTCTCTCAACACACAGGTCCACTTATATACACATACATACACACACACTTAACCTTACACCATTGCCAGTCTTCTCTTTGTGACAGACTCTCTTGATTTCTTTCTCTGAGCCACCTATGACCTACTTGATTCATTGTCTTTGAAGGTCATGGGCTGAAGGAGTAGTTGGCCAACAAACAAAAAGGCAAAAACTGTAGGACTTCCTCCCTAGGGTGCCTCTCTCATTCCTGTAGCAGGAGTGTTTTTCCGGTATTTGTTTATTTTTTGTAGTGAAGAAACCATTTCTTTACTACAAAAAATAAACATTGGAAAAGTGCCTCTGCTAGAATGGCGCCCTAGGCAGCCACCTAGTTGGCCTAAGGCCAGCTATGTATACTTTTTTCAGAAGCAGTCAACAGAGGTATCTGGATAGGTGTTATAGCTATTCAGAGGTGTCCAGTGCCAGTGTTTTCTTTCCAACATGTTCTTTTCTTGTTTTTTTAATAAGAAAGTTCATTAGATGCGGTGGTGGTGCTGCGGTAGCATTGTCGCCTCATAGCAAGACGTTGTCCCGTTCGATTCTCAGCTAGAGCGTCTTTTGTGTGGAGGCATACCTGAATGGGGCATGCCTTCGTTGAAGGTTGTGAGTCAGGGCTGGTAACCCGGTACGTAAAAATCCACTACCAATCATTAGCAGACCGGACTTCCACTGTGGCGACCCCTAACCGGGAAAAGACGAAAGACACAAACAAACATTAGATGCATGTGCCTTTTGTATAGGTGACCTGGGAGTCCTATCTGGTTGAATGATTTACTCAGTTACACTGTAGCCAAGTAAAGACTGAGTCATTCAAACCCAGGAGCTAAGGATGAAGTTTATCAGTAACTCATTGCGTTAAATGTCTAAGCTGCACTGCCAAATCATCTTTTCTTACAATAAGTATACTCCTTATTCTGCATCCTGTGCAATGTTTCTGACTGGTTCCTCAGAAATTGAATGTAGACTGAATCATGCAGAGGCAGTAGCACTGCACCAAGACATCTGAGACATTTGCAAGCTTTATTGCCTCACAGTTAATGTATACCTTTTATATAATTCATGGAATGGAAGTGCAGAGACCAAAGCTTTGAAGTTATCTACACTTGAAAAGCTGAGGAAAAAATACACTTTTCAGGTTTTCTGTATGCTTCTCAACATTGTGATCTTTGTGTACACTGAAATTAGAATGATACTTTTTTTTTAATTATTCATTTTTTAACTGATACTTGCAAATAAAATATGTATTGAATATTTTATAGTATAGTCTGATTACATTAGTGCTTACATGATTGAGGGTTGGTGTAATGCTTAAGGTGTTTAACTCACAGACACAAGGTGCAGTGTTTGATTCTCACCTTTGGCAGGGAAATTGGCTATGGTTACAGTGAGCTATTAAAAAAGCCAACCTAGTAATTAGCTATAAAAATACTATACTACGGAAGACAACTTCTTTCTGCAGTTGTTTTAAGAGGTGTACTTTGGGCTATAGTCTTTTATTTTATGATTAGAGATGTGCAAGCTAAACCATTTTAATGCCCCTGCTCCTACTTCATGGAATTTGAAGGTATAGAGTGGCATTCTAATCTAAATTATTTTATTTATTATATAAATTATTTCTTTATCATAAGGAATCTCCAGATTTCATCATTGGATCCAGAGAATGTAGTAATTTTTATGTATCTAAGCCTTAATGGAAACTGTAATACAGTTCTAAAGACTTGTTAGAGTGTATTTTAGTAACTGACATTATGGGTTTGTTTCACAAATGGAGCTATAGGCATGACAGAGAATGTGGCTCGTAAGGTTTAAATTATGGCCCAGGATGAACATTACAAGCATGACTGTGAAAGTATTCACATATATTCAGAGCTTGTTAGCATGGTTTCACCCCCTTCCGGTCCAGCCCATTTGTTCTCCGCTAAAATTAGTCCTGCTGACTTGCAGAAAGCTGAATCCGTGGACCTGTCTTTGCGATTCTGCATCCAGTGCTGTTTAAGTGACTTGTTTTAATGTCAGAGCAAATCTGTTAGGTGCTGTGGATCTGGGAAATGTCTTAAATTGTTGAGTAGTTGCGAAGGAAAATCTTGTGGGTTCATATATTAGGCTAACAACAACTGCTGCCTTTATGAGCTTAGCCATGCAACCCAAAAGTATCCCATAGGCTGTTTTACCTTAGAGGTTGTTTTAAGGGGATTATATTTGTTAGGGCATGATTTAACATTTTCCTCTCTCCGTCAGAGACGTAGGTGTCAGACTAAGAGTGAATTTCCAATTTCCCATCCAGCAGTTCAGGTTATAGCTGAATAGGATTAGAAAAGGGCTCTGCTTCCCATGGATGGGAAGCATATTCCAGGAAATTGGAATTCTCTGAGATACATACCTGTCCCTCCAACATTTCCTGTTTAAATCACAAGTGGAGGTTAAATCCATGGATTTATTAGTTCTGATGTTGTTCATTTTGCGGATATGCAAAAGGTCCATCTGAGTGGGATCCAAGGATGCCGTGTATGCCAAGCATAAGTCATCTGTCAGCAGTCTTTTGGAAATATTGTATATTGATAGGGCTTTGAGGTGATCTGCATAGGGCATTGTGTTTATTCCCATATTCTTTTTGTGAGGAGCCTCTGTGTGGACATCCCAGTTGTTTCATGTGCCTGGTCAGGTACATACCAAAGGGAGCGTTATACTTATTGAAGGATCTGATGAGGGCTGAGTACAGTGGCACTATGACTTCTCTGGACATAGATGCCATGCTCTTACTTACAAGTTGAGTGACATAGAATGATGCTCTTACTACCTTAGACATGTTGCTTGAAAGTCAGGTTACTATTGATATCAGTCTGTAAATCACTGACTACTGTGTCTACTGTTTTGGGTATTTTATTGATTAAATAATTTCCCAGGAGGGCCAGCTTCCCAATAGGTACTGTCATGCATTTCCTGACAGTGAGTTTTAAACTGTGACGTTGGCACCAGTCATTGATTTGTGTAAGACCTTCCCGTAAAATGTTAGTTTCTGGGGGGGATTCTATCATTCCTCCCAGCTTGCAAGTCCTCTGCAAACTTTATAAGCCAGTGCCAAAGAGGAGTGGATCCAGTGCAGAGCTCTGGGGGACTTCACTGGTGACCGGTCTCTTTGTGGAGGTGGTCTCTCCAGTACTAACCTCCTGGGTCCTACCTGTGAGCCAGCTGGCTATCCAGCAGGTTACATAGGGGGTTATTCCTAATTTCATGAGTTTGTTTATATTTGTTCTTTGCATGCATAACAACAAGATAACATTTACTGCAGTTTTAAAAAAATGAGGGAGTTCAAGTCATAGCTAATGATAGTAACAACTTATAGTTTGGTTTTAAGACTAGTCATTTCCTTTTACTTTTAGTTATTGAATTGCATCAGGTTTTATTGTTAAAGTATTTAAATCTTTCTGCTTTGGTTGGAGGGGTATTTTTAGATACTTCATCTTTCACATTAATATAGTGCTGCATTCTGTCTGTGTTTTGTAGAAGTCAAACTTTTACAAAAGATTTCCCCCAACACTGAAGCTTCACTGTATATTCAAAATCCTATATTATTTTTAATTATTCCTTGTAGTGCTGCAGTAGCATTGTCACCTCACAGCAAGACGTTGTCCTGTTCGATTCTCAGCTAGAGCGTCTTCTGTGTGGAGACATGCGTGAATGGGCATACCTTTGTTGAAGGTTGTGCGTCAGGGCCGGCAACTCGGCACGTAAAGATCTACTGCCAATCATTATCGGACCGAAGTTCCACTGTGGCGACCCCTAACCGGGAAAAGCCGAAAGACCCAACAACAACTAAGTACCTCTCAGTATAACTGAACTTAAATTTCTCTTGACATCTTTTCCTGATGAAGGCAAACAGGCTCTTCTTGTTGCAATAATCAGCCAAGATGTTATTTCATTAGACTGGAACTGTGAAGATTTCCATTAGCCCCACTGCTGGTATATTTCCCCTTCATTTACTATTAAAACAAATAGCTATCCTGACTGCTGCTGCTTTGTAATGCCAGAAGGTTTCTAGGTTCATACTAAGCTGATGACCACCAGAGTCTTTGTAAGCCCCTTGCATCCCAACCCAGTTTTGTCCACAAGTACCTTGGATGCCTATATGGTGGGGTATGTTAGTAGAGAGGTAGTTAAGGGTTATGTGGGAAGGTATATTAGTTGGGGATTAATTTACTTATGGTCAACCACAGTCCATTAAAAACATAAGTGCCAGACTAGGGGTCAATTTGCAATTTCCCATCCAATAATCAAAGTTTTGTTTGAATAGGGTCAGGGATGAATTCTGTTTCCCATGGATGGGGAGCTTATGCTGTAGTGTGAGAATCCTTTGAGACACATATTGGTCTCTTCACTGTGTTCTGTTCATGTCACAGGCAAAGTTCAGGTCCTTGGATCTACTGATGTTCTTCATGTTTCACTGTTGCCATCATCACTTGTGGGTTATCCCTGCTGGGTAGCCCTCGGCCGGCCCGAATACCAGAGTAAAGTTATCCCTCCTACGTCAGCTGCAGGCTACCTGAGACTGATGTCAGGTCATCAAAACTGTAAAGGAAGGCAGCCAATGCCATTACATCAGTCTTTTTTGCTGTGGAGCCCAAAGCAGAAGCAGTTTGCTAGTGCGTCGGTTGGCCGTTCAAAGAGTGAGGAAGACAAACTACTAAAGCTAAGTGCCCCATTGGGGATCTTTTTCTTGCACTTAACCAATGTCCCAAAAAGTAAATAATTGTCTCCGCTGTGGAAAACAGATACCACATCAAGATTTCCATAACCTGTGTGTGACTTGTTTAGACCCAGACCACAATGTCCCCAGATGTCAGTTCTGTGCTTTATTTAACACTAGGACCATCCATAGAAGAGCTGAATTTGTAGCCAGGCATTTCAGGGAGACTAGTTACCAGCAAGAAATGGCATCTCTTGGTCGGTCTATGGTGGAAATTCCTGAAAAGAGAAGGAAAGAGAGTGACCACAGAAGGTCAGGCCCACAGACGACACAAACCTGAAGTCAGCCAGCCTACCATCCACTAGCACAACGGAGCTCAGTGAGGCACCTATGCAGACCCTGACGACAGCTATATAGCCATGCAGGCTTCTACCGAGGCACTTTTGGAATCCACTATGCCGCCAGATCAGGCTTCTTCTGAAATGTCTGTTGTCAGCCCCGCGGTTGGGTCCAGAGCCGCTTTGCAGGCACTGGCTTCCGAGGGGGCCTTTCGGATGACTGATGCCCGACAAAGATCGACAGCCACACCACCAGCCAAAACTGCACCAAGCCCATTGAATCACTGAGGCCTAAAAGCAAGGCCAGTCCTAGGAAAACTCATTCCTCAGTGCTCAGTCACTCACTACCTCCCACCCAACTTGCTCAGTCACAGCAGTTACTTAGGATGGCTGAGGATTTAATTACTCTCATCAGAGGAAACCAGTCTACTCCAGCCAAAAGAAAAAGGGACCTTTCTTCAGAGGTGCCTTCAGAGCCAGAGTCTGAAGACTCAGAATTTCTGGACTCAGGCACTGGACAACAACCCCTGGCAGCCTTTGAGGATTCTGATGCTGAAGAATCCATTCCTTCTGCATCCCCACCTGAGGACCTCTCATTTGGGGAGACCTTAAATACCCTCAGAGAGCATTTACATTGGGAAGCTTAGGACTGCCCCCAATCGAAGAAGAGATTGATTGTTCCTGGACTTACCACAGCACAAACCCTCATCCATCCCTTCCATTCTGGATGTGGTGGAGGATGTCTTCCTGGAGTCTGACCTCACCCCTGATGCCCTCCCATCTGCATCCAGAAAGTCTGATCGATATTATAGGATGCCAGATACCCATAAGTATTTATTCAAGAATCCTGCAGATGACCCAGAGATCATTACTCAGGGACCCAAGGAGGCTAGGGCCAGTTGCTCCAAAAACCCAATACCCTCTGACAAGGAGAGGAGAGCCGTGGACTGATGGGACAAAAAGGTATACACTTCAGCTACCCTAGCCATTAGAGCTCTCAACTGCCAATTCCATATGTTTAAATATCAACAGAACACACTGGAATTATTAAAGCAAAACATTTCCTCCTTACATGAGAGTACTACTACCAGAGAACTAGGAGATCTGATGCACTCCAACTCTCAAGTGGCAAAACATTCCCTGCATTGTGGATTTGATGCTCTAGAAGCCTCCAGCAGGGCTGCAGTTTCGGGATCAGTCATTAGGAAACATGCATGGTTCAGAGAGCAACCTTTGCCTGATCATGTTAAATCAAAACTTGTGGACACCCCTTGGATAGGGAACAATTGTTCGGCCCTAAAGCAGAGGAGATGATTAAGAAAATGGAGGATAAGGCCAAGTCCATGCAGACAGTCAAAGACTTCCTACAGGTACAACCCCCCCCCCCCCCCCCCAGATTCAATAGGAACTTTCCCACCAAACACTGGTCCTTTCTTGCCCAAACCAAAACTGTGCAAAGGAAAGGATGCAGAGATAGGCCCTCCAGGCAACAGCACCAAAGCCAGCAGAGGCCTAGACAGTGAACCTCTACCACTCCTAGGTAAGGGAATTCTAAGTCCACTCCCTACCCTAAGGACTCACAATGACTCCCCCTCTCCCCTCTGCCCCCACACCCCTCACAGGTTAGGAGGAAGGCTATCCTATTCATAGACAAATGGCAAACTATCACAGCAGATCGGTGGGTCCTAAAAATCATTTCCCAAGGGTACAGATTCTCTTTCAAAGATAACCCAAGTTTATCAGGTTATCCAGATATACCAGCAAATCAGAGGACAGAGGCCCTTTGCCAAATTCAAGAACTCTGTGCTCAAGGGGCAGTGGAGCCAGTACCAGAGGAACAAGCAGGAAAAGGGTTTTATTCAAGATTGTTCCTACTACCCAGAAAAGAGGCCACCTGGTGTCCTATCCTAGACCTATCCACATTAATCCTGTCCATCCTAGTGTCAAAATTCAAAATGCTAACACTCCAGACACTCTTGCCAGTGCTGACACCAAATGCTTGGCTAGTGACCCTAGATCTGAAAGATGCCTGCCTCTATATCACTATAAGGGAATCCTGCAGAAGTTTCTTATGCTTCAGAGCAGGCTCAGAGCACTTTCAATTCTCTGTTCTGCCCTTTGGCTTATCTACTGCTCCCAGTGTCTTCAACAATTGCCTGGCTCCTGTCATTGCCTTTTGCAGACAGAAGAACATATAGATTTACCCCTATCTGGACGACTGTCTCATCCAGGCGGACAACATGGAGAAACTCCTGCAGGATCTCATTTTTGTCTAAACCCTACTAACCTCTCTGGGATTTACCATCAACAAGGAAAAATCCCAATTCCAGCTCACAAGATGGATAACCTTTTTGGGAGCTCTCGTGGACACATCCACCCAAAGAGCCTTCCTCTCTCCAGAAAAGCAGAGCTTTTACCCCCTCTACTTTTCTCAGTTCACTCACAGGACACCTCACAGCAAGGAAGTTCCTGCAAGCACTAGGGTACTTGGCATCATGTTGGTGCCCTTGGCCAAGCTACACATGAGATAACTGCAGTGGTACCTAAGAAACCTATGTTGCCAACATTCTCAGTCACTGGAACTACAACTGCCTCTGATTCCCTGCTTAAGGAAGGAACTCCTATGGTGGGCAGAAGTCTATACCCTGAACAGGGGTCTGCTTTTTATCACCCTTCCCCAAGGCCAGATCATCACCACAGATGCCTCAGGCACGGCCTGGGAGGCTCACTTAGGAGACATGTGCACTCAGGGCACCTGGGATCAGGCGAATCTAGCCCTCCACATCAGCCTGAAGGAAATGGTGGTGCACAGGGCTATAACAGCTTTCAAGGCCCACCTCAGACCAGGAGTGCTCTTGATCAAAACAGACAACACCACTGTCATGTGGTACATCAACAAGTAGGGGGGAACTCACTCCTACCCCCTTTGTCGACTAGCCATGCTAATCTGGCAGACAGCCTCAATGTTGGGACTACATCTGATAGCCCAGTACATCTCAGGGGAGCCAGTGGAGCACAACACCCTAGCAGACCACCTCAGCAGAAGTGTCTTGTACCCCCCACGAATGGCAGCTACAAAAGGAGAACTTCCACAGCATCATACATCTAGGGGATGCTGGAGGTAGACCTCTTTGCTTCCATAGAAAACAGACAGTTGACCAGGTTCTGCACCAGGAGTTGGGAGGTGAATGCTTTCTCCTTCCACAGGGGCAACATGTTTGAGTATGCCTTCCTTCCCTTCACAGTGATTCCCAGGGTACTTCTAAAAGATCAGAGAGGAAGGGCCAAGAGCTATCCTCATTGCCCCGAACTGGCCCAGGCTGCACTGGTTCCCCTTGCTCCTCAGCCTAACCAAGGAGCTACCCATGAGCCTGCCTCTCACAGAAAAACTGCTAACCCAAGAAAAAGGATCAGTACTGGAAAGTTAAGAGTATAGTACTGAGGGTAACAACTTTGAATGCTGGCAGTATGACTGGTATAGGGAGAGAGCTAGCTGATATGATGGAGAGAAGGAAGGTTGATATATTGTACGTGCAAGAGACCAGATGGAAGGGAAGTAAGGCCAGGTGTTTAGGAGGTGGGTTCAAATTGTTCTATCATGGTGTGGATGGCAGAAGAAATGGGGTAGGGGTTATCTTAAAGGAACAGTATGCCAAGAGTGTTTTGGAAGTGAAACGGTGACTGATAGAGTGATGTTTATGAAGCTTGAAATTGATGGTGTAATGATGAATGTTGTTAGTGCATATGCTCGACAAGTTTGGTGTGCGATGGATGAGAAAGAAAAATTTTGGAGCGAGTTGGATGAAGTGGTGGTGAGTGTACCCAAGGGTGAGAGACTAGTGATTGGAGAGGACTTCAATGGGCATGTTGGTGAAGTGAACAGAGGGGATGAGGAAGTGATGGGTAGGTATGGTGTTAAGGAGAGGAATGCAGAAGGTCAGATTATTATGGATTTTGTGAAAAGGATGGCCATGGCTGTGCTGAATACATATTTTAAGAAGAGGGAGGAGCATAGGGTGATGTACAAGAGTGGAGGAAGATGCACACAGGTGGATTATATCCTATGTAGGAGGGCCAGTCTGAAGGAGATTGGAGACTGGAAAGTGGTGACTGGGGAAAGTGTAGTTAAGCAGCATAGAATGGTGGTCTGCAGGATGATGTTGGTGATGAAGAAGCGGAGGAGGAGTGTGAAAGCAGTGCCACGGATTAAATGGTGGAAGTTAAAAAAGGGTGATTGTGAGGTGGAGTTCAGGGAAGAGTTAAGACAGGCACTGGGATGCAATGAAGAGTTACCGAATAGCTGGGTAACTACAGCAGAGCTAGTAAGGGAGACTGCTAGGAAGGTGCTTGGTGTGACATCTGGACAGAGGAAGGAGGACAAGGAGACATGGTGGTGGAATTAGGAAGTACAGGAGAGTATACAGAGGAAGAGGCTGGCGAAGAAGTGGGATTGTCAAAGAGATGAAGAAAGTAGACATGAGTATAAGGAGATGAGGCGCATGGCAAAGAGAGAGGTGGTGAAGGCTAAGGATAAGCTATATAGAGAGTTGTGTGAGAGATTGGACACTAAAGAGGGAGAAAAGGACCTGTACCAATTGGCAGGACAGAGGGACAGAGCTGGGAAAGATGTGCAGCAGGTAAGGGTGATAAAGGACAGTGAGGGAAACGTACTCACAAGTGAGGAGAGTGTGTTGAGTAGATGGAAAGAGTACTTTGAAGGGCTGATGAATGAAGAGAATGAGAGAGAGAAGGTTGGATGATGTGGGGATAGTGAATCAGGAAGAGAAGCAGATTAGCAAGGAAGAAGTAAGGACAGCGATGAAGAGGATGAAGAATGGAAAGGCTGTTGGCCCACATGACATACCAGTGGAAGCATGGAGGTGCTTAGGAGAAATGGCAGTGGAATTTTTAATTGTTTAATGAAATTTTGGAAAGTCAGAGGATGCCTAAGGAGTGGAGAAAAAGTGTTTTGGTACCTATCTTTAAGAATAAGGGCAATGTGCAGAGCTGCAGTAACTACAGAGGGATAAAATTGATCAGTCACAGCTTGAAGTTATGGGAAAGAGTAGTGGAAGCTAGGTTAAGAAGGGAGGTGATGATTAGTGATCAGCAGTATGGTTTCATGCCAGGAAAGAGCACTACAGATGCAATATTTGCTCAGAGTGTTGTAGAAATACAGAGAAGGTCAGAAGGAGTTGCATTGTGTCTTTGTGGACTTAGAGAAAGCATATGACAGGGTGCCTAGAGAGGAGTTGTGGTATTGTATGAGGAAGGTGGGAGTGGCAGAGAAGTATGTAAGAGTGGTACAGGATATGTACAAGGGTAGTGTGACATTGGTGAGGACTGCGGTGGGAGTGACAGATACGTTTAAGATGGAGGTGGGATTACATCAAGGATTAGCTCTGAGCCCTTTCTTATTTGCAGTGGTGATGGACAAGTTGACAGATGAGATTAGACAGGAGGCCTCGTAGACTGTGATGTTTGCAGATGACATTGTGATATGTAGTGAGAGTAGGGACCAGGTTGAAGAGACCAAGGAGAGGTGGAGATATGCTTTAAAGAGGAGAGGAATGAAGGTCAGCAGGGCTAAAACAGAATATATGTGTGTAAATGAGAGGGAGGGTAGAGGAATGGTGAGGATGCAGGGAGTAGATTTGGTAAAGATGGATGAGTTTAAGTACTTGGGATCAACAGTTCAGAGTAATGGTGAGTGTGGAAGAGAGGTGAAGAAGAGAGTACAGGCAGGATGGAGAAGATTGTCAGGAGTGATTTGTGACAGACGGGTACCAATAAGAGTGAAAGGGAAGGTCTACAAGAGGGTAGTGAGACCAGCTATGTTATATGGGTTGGAGACGGTAGCATTGTCGAAAAGGCAGGAGTCAGAGCTGGATGTGGCAGAGTTAAAGATGTTAAGATTTTCACTGAGTGTGACTAGGATGGACAGGATTAGGAATCAGTATATTAGAGGGTCAGCTCAGGTTGGACAGTTTGGAGACCAAGCAAGAGAGGCAAGATTGCGTTGGTTTGGACATGTGCTGAGGAGGGATGCTGGGTATATTGGGGAAAGGATGCTAAGGATGGAGCTGCCAGGTACAAGGAAAAGAGGAAGGCCTAAGATGAGGTTTATGGATGTGGTGAAAGAGGACATGCAGGCGGTTGGTGTGAAAGAGCATGATGCAGAGGACAGGAAGAAGTGGAAACAGATGATCTGCTGTGGTGACCCCTAACGGGAACAGCCGAACGAAGATGATGATGACGATGATGACCGCATCCAAATCCAAAGTTGATAGCAATCTCTCATTTGACAACCATGTGGCCAAAGTGGTTAGAAAAACATTTTGTATAGCCCACCTAATCATGAAGGGATTCACATCTAGGTCAGGGGAGGTCATCGTGCCTCTTTACTCATCCCTCATCAGGCCCATAATTGAGTACAATGCCCCTTTTGGGATGTACCTTACCAGACACATGCAGCAACTGGAAAGACCTCAAAAGTACCTCACCAAGAGGATCAAAGGGCTCAAACAGATGCCATATGCTGCCTGGTTAAAGAAACTCCAGCTCTACTCAGTGGCATACTGCCTGCTCAGAGGCGATCTGTGCCTGACGTATAAAGCCATGTCGAACCCGGAATTAATGGACATGCTGCACCTCAGAAAATCCAAATCCCATTGAGCTACGTGCTCGAGAGACTTGAACCTCAGCACTGAAATAAATAGGACATGCTGGAGGGAGAGATTCATAGCCCAGAGGCTCCCTTCACTCTGGAATAAAATCCCAGTCCAGGTTAGGCAGAGTCCCTCATTGACTCTCTTCAAGAGGAATCTTGATGAGTGGATGGGAGATCGTAGGTTTACCCTGGGTATCACTTCTGTGTCACTGTTAGACAGAGGCACAGTATACCAACCTCGAAAAAGAGCATAGCAAAATTAATTTAAAATGGGTGGCGAAAGCCAAACACACTCTGGCTAGGCTTATAAATGCCCTAGGGCAGATAGCCTAGTATGAACCTATGAACCTATGTACATAATTATATTTTCCTTAAGGTTCTGTGTTTGAATACAGACAGGTGTTTTACTTGAGAAATGGAATAGTTGGGCTCACTAATTGATGCTGTGCTTCACACAGAGAATGTGAAGTTCTAGGAAAAACACCTAAAACTGTGTGGATCAGATGACTTGCACTTATTTTCTGCTATGATTATTAGATACTGGGTCATGAAAGTGGGCAAACCGTATTCCACCATTACCCAGGAACACCTGTTTCAGGGCGGTGACTGTAGAAATTATTTTTTTTTCTTTGTCATTTCTTAATTGGGTAAGTTGGCTGCCGCTGGTCTTTAAATTAGGCATGAAAAGGAATGAATGGTGTGTGTATATATATATATATATATATATATACACACACACACACACACACACATATATAAAATCTCCATGGTTTCATATAGAAAGCTATTATGGCAATGTACATAACATCTGTTGAAGCCAGCACATTTATAACACTGTAACAGAGACATTTCCAGAATTCAACAATTAATTCCACTGTGCAATATACATATATTAAAATGGATGTTTTATAAAAAATATACAAAGACAGTTTTAAAGATAGCACTCTAGTGCACCTACATTAAAGTGAATCTTTTTTATAAAAAAAAATGATACAAAACTGTTTTGGTGATTGCACTGTGCAATGCATGTACTTTAAAATAATTTTTATAGTCATACAAGTAGTGATGGGAGTAATGATAATTATGTGCACAGGCTGGTCTGATGCAAATGTGAAAGAATGAAGAAGGAGAGTGATGTATTGTTGTGTAGTGGAACGGAGAGCCATGGGTAGGAATAGAAAAGGTTATTAGTGTGAGAAGAGATAAAGGTGAAGTTCTGTGAGTGATGAGTTCACTGGAATATATAGCAGAAGATATGCGGGGGTAGCCATAGAGAGAAGGAGATATGTTTGGGTTAAGAAGATGAGTAGCTTGTAAAGGTCAGTGATAGACTTGAGGGGCATTCTGATGATGGTTAGTTAAGAAGAAGTGAATCTGCACTCATGAGATATGCTGTAGTTGGTGGTAGCATTATGATACTGTGTGGGGAGAGATGGAAAGAAAGGGAGGAGCTAGTCAGGTGGTTCAGAGCAGTGACTTGGCCATGTGTCAAGAAGGAAGGATTTTACATCCTGTTTGAAGATTTGTAGTGAATTTATTTTGCAGAAGGACAACACCCTGTCTTTGAGTTGTCTATTACTCAAGCCTACATAAAAATCATGACAGTGCAGTAACTAAAATAAACAATGTTGGAACTTCAGAGAGACATTAGAAATAGGAAAGACACTAATGCTCTTGCTAAGCATATTATGTGCCATGGACAGGAACATAATTTTAAATTTCTTGTGCTAGAGATCATTCCTGAGAGTCTAAGTGGGGGAGACCTTAGGAATCGGACAGAATCTGCAGAGCAAAAATTGATTCTCTCTCTTAATGCTGATAAGACACCAGGTCTTAATAAAGTTGTCTCTTAAGCCTTTTTTAAAAGCTAGACCTCTCAAACACTGAGTATAGGATTGTTTTTATATATATTTTTTATGCTTTTTATATGCTTCATTTGCCTGTTTTTCAGTTGTGACATTTTTCTTTCAGATAATTGATGCTTTTATTAGTGCCTTAATTGACAAATTAACTTGTCAAGTGCTTTTGTTACTAGTTGAGAACAGTCTGATGAAGCGGTGAGAGCACACCGTGAAAGCCCTTACTCTCTTTTGGGTGCATTAAAGTTTTTTGTTTTACCTGTAGCTGTGTTAGTTTCGGTACTTTATTGTTTTTTTAGTAGTTCATTATAACATACCTCATTTTTGTTTGGTCTTAGTTCCTTGGAAAATATGTAGATCAAATTTTAGAGAATCGTCAATAGTGATTTCAAGTATAAATCACAAAAATTCCACCAGCAGATAAACCACACTAGTAGCCAGGAACCAAAACTGAATACAGAAAAAAAGCACCAGTGTGGAAACACAGCAGTCACTGATTTGTTTGTGTATTATGACATTGTTATATAAATGTTCAGTGAAGGTATTGCTTTATTAGGGTCCGAAGAAGCTATGATTCCATAGCAAAATTGTTTACCAGTTTGTATATGCATTAAACTTGGATTTGTTTTACTGTTCTTTGCTGCCAACTCTACCTTTGGATATTTTGAACTGTGACTGCTGTGTTCCCACACTGATGCTTTTTTTCTCTACTCAGTGATTCCAAGTAGTTTAGAGTGGTGGGTTAGTTAAGTTTATATGCCATCAGATGATTGAAAGGGTAAGTGGGTTGAATAGTGTTGATACTGGTTTACGTGTGAAAAACATACTTTTTTTTTTGGTTTGTTTATTTTTTGTGTGTGTTTGTGTTTAGGACTAGGCTAAATTCCAGAAGCCAGATTTCCAAAGATGTGAAGGAATGTTGAGTGACTTTTTGAAGTTCAGAGATAGAAAGAGCAGAATGGATGATGATGAAGTCTTCCGTGTACCGGATCAGAGTGGAGTTGGTTAGTGCAGTGGGCAGATTGCTGATGAATATTTGAAGAGAAGTGGGCTGAGGATAGATCCTTGTGGACACCGACTGGGATGGGGAGGAATGTGGAGGATACTTGTGGCGATCTTACACTCGGAGGTCTATGATTAAGGTAAGATGTGAAACAAAGGATGGCTTTATTTGATAAGCCTATCTTGGAAAGTCTGTGAAGGAGAATGGGGTATGAGACAGTATCAAAGGCTTTGGAGAGGCAGAGAAATATTGAGGAAACCATCCGATTTCTGTTCCTAAGGGTATTTACAGTGTTGTGAAATGAGAGGAGAGCTGTGTCCGTGCTGTGAAACGGATGGAAGCCATGTTGGCACAATGAGAAAAGACTGTGATTGAGGAGGAAATCTAGCAGATATGAGTGTATACATTTCTCTTAAGATTGTTCAGAGGCGGTGATAGAAAACCTATGGGTCTGAAGTTAGAAATATCAGGGGATGGGCCACCTTTGTGTAATGGGAAGATGAAGGATTTTTTCCAAATGTTGGGCAGGTATGTTTCCTGAATTGATCTTTTAATTAAGATAGAGACAGTGTAAGCTAAGCTTTCAACTGATAGCTTTAGATATTCTGTGGGGAGGTTTTCTGTGGTTGTGGTGGTGACTTTTAGTTTTTTGAGGTATTGCTTGACAGCTTTGGTAGAGACTGGTTTGAAGTCAAGAGTATTTTCATTATTTTATGTGGGAGCTGGAGCCAAGTCTGTAATGTGGTAAAGTCTAAGAGACATAACAGCATTGATAAAGTTTGTGTTGGCGGGACAAGCTACATCAAAGTCAGATTCAGTAGTGTTAGGCTGTGAGGAATTGCCTGAGTTTTATAGTTTATAAATTGTAGACCAGAACTGTTTGGGGAATTTGTGTGGTGATTCTTTTGGTAGAGGAAATAACTTTTTTGTCTGAATTTGTTTGAGATTTGACTTTATTATGAAGGTGATGGTAATGCTAATAGTTTGTGTTCTTATTCATTTGCCAGGTGTTCTGTGCTTTATCTTGTAGATGCATGATTTGTTTGGTAGGTAGAGTGAGCAAGGTGATTGGGATAGATTTGACTCTCTTGTATCTGAAAGCAGCATGAGATTTTAGGATGTTTAAAAAGTATTGCTAAAGAGGTGGACAGTTTCATCAAGTGTCAATGTTTAGGAAGGAGATCAAAATGTAAGTGATTTATAGTATAGAGAAAATTGGAGGTTATGCAATGCCACCCCTTTTTGTTTGTGCAGACCATGCTTAAAAAGCTGTAACCAGATGGCATAATTTCTTCAGTGGCTATTGTGGGGTTTATGTCTCGGTTATGGCTAGAATGTCAAGAGTGCTTGATTCAATGCAAGAATGTAGGCAGAAGATTTTAATGCATATGCTCTGGGCGTTTAGAAGAAAGAGTTTCAGTGAATGTGTGTTGGTTGCTTGTTTGTGTGAAATGTTGATTGTCGGGAAGATGAGGGACCATGGGCTTGGGTGGATTTCCCCACTGTGTGGAAGTGATTTGAAAGTTGAAGAGAAGATGACTTTTGTTTGTGTAGTGTAGTAACTTTGGGGTAGCTTGAGATGTTGGGGATATGGGGGAAGATAGTAAGGTGTCAGGAGGTGAACAAAACTGGTACGATAAGCTTGTGGCCTGATATGGTTGGTTATACTGATGGGTTAGCATGTAGTGATGCTTCCACTATTTACGCCTGTATTACCTTGCATTTAAACAGTTAATAAACTTATACAGTTAAGGTTGTTGTTGGCCATCTGTGCAATGCTTTCATGTCAGTAACTCAAAATGTAAAGAAGTAAGCAAAAGAGAACGACAATTATGAAGTAACATATTTTTATATGGTGAGCCAGACAACTGCAGTGCACAGCAGAACAGTCATTTTATACAGTCAGATTTCATTTCTGTTTCCCATTCTTGCTGGATTACCTCATATAAAAACTTAAATAAGCCCTCACCGTACAGACGGATGGCGTTTATTGTGAGATCTGTATATCATGAACTGTAACTGCCTATTCTCCCCTATAATTAACCTCATGCACATTTCATTCAGATTATTTTACCCCTTAATTCAATTTATCAAAATTCCTCTACCAAAGTCCTCCTCATACACTATTTAACTACTTAACTATACATCCCTGCTACCTCTCCAATTCACTTATCTCACTACCTTCTTCTAATACTATGTATAGTTTGTGCTGTAGCATGCATTTTATCTGATGTACTGTAGTGTTGGTATGTGGTCTTTAACTTCATGGTACAGTCAAGTTAGATTTAGATTTATCTCCTCTGTTTAACCACATGAGCCTCAGTTGTGATGCAACTTCTGTAGTGAATATCTACTTCTCAGAAAGTTGTAACCTTAACCCTTTGTTGTAGATTCAGTGTGGTACATAAGCCCATGCTGTCCCCTGTGTAGTATATGTTACCCCTTCGTGATGTTTTTCTCCCTTTGTTCTGAGGACTGGCTGTGGGGTTTATACCTGCCGTTGTAGAACTTCATCTGTACCTGTTGCCCAGTGTGTCTCAAAAAAGGTGTGGCCCTACAAAGGAGTCTGTTGCTCACACTGACAGCTACTTGTAACAAGACCTTTTTCTGCCTCTACAGAGAATGATTCACTGTTATCCTCTAATGATCATTCCCATTAGACCTACAGCTTGTAGGTAGTAACGAATGTGCAATGCCCAGTTACTTCCACTGTGCTAAGACTGTAGCTGAAATGTTTGAAATGTGAACTTTGACCACTTTGAATTTCATCTGGTATTCCATAAGCTGAAATTAGTTGATTCAGTCCCTCCATAGTTGTTTTCTGTTCAGCCTTTCCTCGGGGTAGGTTTGTAGTTTTCTGGAGTAAGTATCTTTGTCTAGAAAGAGCTTGTAATTTACCTGTATGTGTATCTATTAAGGCATATTTTGCCTGTCACTGTGGCAATGGCCTGTTAAAGTCTCCCTCTGTAGTTTCATTGCTTATTTGGTTAGCATAGATGTTCATCGTGTTTCACTGTTGCAGTCATCACTGTAGGGTTCTTCCTGCCGGCAGGCAGTCCTTGGTCGGCCAGAATCCCAAAGTCTGGGTCCGGCGTCGGCTGTTCAGTCATGCTCCCTGACGTCAGAGTGCTAGGAGTACAAAGCTGCCAGCCGACTCCATGTTCTCCAGTCTTTTTTGCCGTGTGGTGAAAGCAGTTCGCAAGTGCCGGTCGGCTGACTCCTGATATTTTATCGTGCTTCAGTCTGAAGACTTACTTCTTCGCAAAGCTAAGTACCCCGTTGGGGAAACTTTTTTCTTGCTCCAGTCCGATGTCAGAAAAAGTTAATAATTGCATTTCTTGTGGAAGCAAATACCTCATAAGGATTTCCATTCTTACTGTATTCCTTGTTTAGGCCCTGAACACGACGTAGCTAGTTGTTGGTTTTGTGCTAGATTTAACCAACGTACGATTAAGCGGAGGTACGATTTTGCTTTTCACTACTTTGGCAGGTGATTTAATTATAAAATGTCGTCGGACACGCTTCTGACTACCGGAGTTCACAAACGACACAAGGATAAGGACCCACACAACAGATGACTTTTCTGGGTGCTCTTCTAAACACAACAACCCAGATGGCATTCCTGACATGTGAAAAACAACAGCAGCTGGCTTCACCTTTCAAAACCTTGGCGTCAATAACTCAGCTAACTGCAAGGAAATTCCTGCAGGATTTGCCTCCTGCATCCTTCTCATACCAAATGCAAGACTACATATGAGAAAAATACAATGGTACCTAAAAAGTGTATGGTCCCAGCATTGCCACAGTCTAGACACACAGATTGCTGTCTTGCCTTGCCTACAAAAGGAATTCCATTGGTGGACCATGGCATGTCTTCACAACAAAGGGAAAGCCTTCAGTCTGCCTCCAGCCAGCCAAGTGTTAACCACGGACACCTCGGATTACGCATGGGGAGCCCACTTGCAGGGAAAAGGTCTGCAAGGTTTTTGGACAGAGGATCAGAAGCACCTACATATCAATTTAAAAGAGATGTTAGCTGTACAGAATGCCCTCTTGGCTTTCAGGGATCTTCTACAACCAGGACAACTACTGATACGGACAGACAACACCACAGTTATGTGGTACATAAACAAGCAAGGGGGTTCACACTCCTACCCCCTTTGCAGACTAGCCATGACTCTATGGAACACAGCTCTAGCTTGCAATGTGGATCTACAAGCGCAGTTCCTGCCAGGAAAACAAAATATTCTGGCAGACAGCCTGAGCAGGAACCTGTCAGACCCACATGAGTGGATGCTAGACACCCAAATATTCAAAATAATTACAGAAGCCTGGGGCTGCCCGGACATAGATCTTTTTGCATCCCCCCTCAACCACAAGTTACAGATTTTTTGCACAAGGACATTTCACAAGCTAGCATGGAAAGTGGATGCACTATCATTCAGTTGGAGAAACCTCTCGGGGTATGCCTTTCCGCCACTACCTCTTCTTCCACGGGTGTTACTAAAGATCAAGCAGGACAAGCCCAAGTGATGATTTTACTGGCCCCAAATTGGCCTCATCAGTTTTGGCACTCAACACTGATGAATCTATCCCAGGAGCCTCCTTGGATTTTACCTCAGATTCCAAGTCTTTTGTCCCAACACCAGGGCCAGCGTCTGCACTCTCATATCAAAACTCTCAGCCTAGCAGCCTGGCAAATTCAGGGTCTATGATTAATCCTTTCCTTCCCAAACAGGTCATGGATGTCATCTTAGAAGCCAGACAGCCTAGCACTAGAAAATTTTATGCAGGTAAATGGAAGAGATTTTGCACCTGGATACATGCTCAGGATTCAGATCCTCTCATTCCTAATATCCCACTGATTTTACTTTACCTGACAGACATGCTACATAAGGGTTTATCCTTCTCCTCCATAAAAATACATGCCTCAGTTATCTCTGCACCTTACAATACAGATCCTCCAATCTTTTCGCATCCACTTCTGAAACAATATCTCAGAGGAGCAAAGAATTTAAGGCCTCCTAGGACACCACCCATACCTGCCTGGGACCTCAACCATGTTCTGGAAAAACTCACTCTGCCTCCTTTTGAGCCTGCTGCCACATCTGATATTAAGTATTTATCATGGAAGACAGCTATCCTACTGGCTTTGACTTCAGCCAGGAGAGTCTCAGAGTTACAAGCACTCATGGCTGTGGAACCTTATATTATTTTTCACAAAGATAGGGTATCTTTAAGGACCAATCCTACTTTCATGCCTAAAGTGGTTTCCAAAGTGGCTTTAAATCAAACTATTCACCTGCCAACTTTTTTCAATAATCCACAAAATAAGGGGAAAGGATCTTGCATTCCTTGGATGTACACAGACAACTTCATTTTTTACCTGGACAGAACCAAGGATATCAGGAAAACAGAGCAACTGTTTGTTTCTTATGCAACAAATTCCCAAGACAAAGCTATTTCAAAACAGAGCATTTCTAAATGGATTGCTCATGGAATCGGATTTTGTTACTCTCATCATGGAAAGCAAATCCCAGGAAAAATTAGGACTCGCTCTACCAGAGCTGCTGCTACTTCAGCTGCCTTTCTCAGAGGAGTACCTACCAAGGATATTTTGGAAGCTGCAACTTGGAGTTCAGTGCATACTTTCTCTAAGCACTATAATCTCCCTCTTTACTCTAAGTCTAGGGCAGGCTTTGCTTCTGCAGTCTTGCAGGGCCTTCTAGCTGCACCTTCTACTCAATAACCACCACCCTTTATCTCAGCTTTGGGATTCAACCCTACAGTGATGACTGCAACAGTGAAACACGATGAACATAGTACAGTTGTGTACACTTACCATAAATGTAGATGTTCGAGTGTCTTCACTGTTGCAGTCTGGGTTACCCTCCCTCCTGTCCCCTCTTATACTTTCATTAGTGTGGTTTCCTACTTCACTCTTCTTCTGAGGTGTATTTGCTACAGGGTACGGGGTTTGTTGTATGTTACGTTTTTGTTTTACTATTAGCCTTCACTTTTGGGCACTTGACATCTGGGGCACGAAAAACTGGAGAACATGGACCCAGACTTTGGGATTCTGGCCGACCGAGGACTGCCTGCCGGCAGGAAGAACCCTACAGTGATGACTGCAACAGTGAAGACACTCAAACATCTACATTTATGGTAAGTGTACACAACTGTACTGTCACTACCATATTTCAGTGCAGACTGAAGACTCCTAAATGACAGTCTCCGTTTGGTTGGAGACAGTGCTGAGTGCTGCTATTTGATATGCTGCAGGGTTGTTTGGCCAAGCTTCTTCGGTCAGTGATGTAATGGATGTAATGTGGGCCATTGTATATCTTAGGGGCTGTATTGGCTTGTTCTTTTTTTTTTTGGTTCAAAAGGGTTCACATATGTTTACTCCCCTTGATGAGGGTTTTCCATGAAAAATTTCAGTCACGCCGTCTCCATTTTGGCAAACCTTTAAAAATGACCTAGCAACCCATGTATGTTTTCCTACTAGAGCTGCAGCATTAAAATGCTAGGCATTGTCCCAGGACGACTTTGGTTAAATTTTTGCAGAGGCTTTTGCTCAACTGTAAGCACTGATGCCTACAACAAAAATGCTGGGATTACCCTGTGTATGTGTTTGGTGATGGGGGGGAGGGGGCTTGCATGCTCATGCGGCTTTGTCTGTTAATGCAGCCATTGTTTGTTTTTGTTTTGTTTTTTTAAGTCTTTATTTCCAGTATATTTTGAATGAGCTGTGTGGACATTGATCTTTCATTAGTTAATGATGATATTGCCCACCATCAGGAAACCAACCAGCTCATCATGCAAGTCTAGATTTTGTCCGCTGTAATGATCAGAATACATACTTGGCTTTTAACTAGTTTTCTTAGCAGGGGTTGCTTAGGGTTTCTCCATTTCTTTTAAAGATTTCTACTTTTTTTATCAAAGCTGCTGTTTGATATTTTCTAACTTTGCGTCTCCCTTCATTTTGACCTGTGGTCCCCAACAAAAGTGCTTTTTTTCTGACCTCAGTTAGTTGGCCCTTTACTTTTTCACAACCCACTTCTAGCAGTTCTAATCAGCCAACATGCTACAAAGACTGGTTCACTGTAGTGCTTAATAAGGATAACAAAGAACTTTTCAAATGCTAGGTAATTTTTGTCAAGTAAAGACACAGTCATTTTGACAAAATGTGTACATCAGGCCCTTCAAAAGCAGCCTTGTTTGCACCTTTGTCTATGCATGGGCTAAACTCTTGGCTATGCTTATAAGGGCCTCAGGGCCAATAGCCTAGTAACTTCCTATGATCCTACGTATGTCTGTTCATTGTTGTATTGCTTTAGGCATTATGCACTAAGGGTATGACACTTCTTTCGTATCCTAATGGACAGCCCATGCAAGCCTTATGTCATTAATGGACTGCATAATTAAGGAATGTGCTGCTGGGGTATGTTGTGCTTTTTCTGAATTGGTGTTACAGCGGGGGTAGTATATTTAACAGAGCATGTGAGGGCAGAGCCCCCCCCCCCCTTCAAACAATTGGCTAGCAGACTCTTAACTTTTTTGTTCTGCCCTGTGATGATATAACAGTGCAGGATATTGCAGGAAGAGAAACTGGATGATTTGAGCTGGGCAATGGGACTTCTGTATACATCCTGACTGAGAAAAACAGTTCAGCAAAATGCTATCTGTCATTCGCGCATTTAATGTAATTTTATTCATCTGTAAAAAAATAAATAGAATTAATTTATATTTAACATAGATCATCCTTTTGTTACTCAGAAATACTTGTACAAACCATTTCCTGTCTGCGGTTTAGTATTAAGCCCTATGGGTAAGTCTAAAGAAGAGCAAAATGTTCTTAGCCAAGAACCAGTAGTAAGTCCTGACTATAGTCAGGTTTTCATACCAGAGGACCAAGCTGAATGTTTGTAGCCAGCATATGCCTTCCACACATCCAATAAATTGATGAGCCTGTTATTCTGTTCCAGTTTAGACCAGCTTCAGCAATGACTGCTGCCACTGTGACGCAGCTAGGCAAATAGTTGTTCTTCCTGTGACCTCAAAAGGCACAGAACATCCCAGAATATGTGGTCTCCTCTCAGACCTTTATGAAACAGGTTCCTATTTGTCACTCTGATGACTAATTCTGCTTTTCACTAACTGTGGCATAAACAGCTCTGGAATATAGGACCCCAGCTTTCCTGTGTTGCAGCAGTTCAGAATTCTCCTCCATTTCAGGGAACAAAAGAATCATTTTCCTTTTCCTGAATTTTGAGTTTAACATTGTGGACATTGAGTTTAACAGTGATTTTGCTCTCTGTGCACCTGAATAGGGGTTGACAGTATGCTGCAGTACCATGTGACTTAACTGTAGGTACCTCTAGACTTCTTTTTTGGTATTATTTACCTGCTACACAGATTTGCAAAAGAGTTTACCCTTGTGGAGAATGCAGTTCAGAGGTCTTGTACTATATTTACCCCTTGCTGCTAAACTCTGGCTAGTTGATTACCCACACTACCTCCACTTTCCAACAGCTGAAGTTCCAGATGGAACGATCCCCCCAGTCTGGTACACATTCTTAGCAAGCCACTCAAATTTAAATTGGCCTACCTACTCTGGTGATTAGATTTCACCCCAAGTCTTCCATCTTTTTTTTGAATATTTCCCGACGTCTGCCCCATGATCACAGCACTTCATGTAGAGTACCTCAAAAAACGATCAGACAACAGAAGAATTGTGAATCCAGGCAGGAAATCAGTTAACATTACTTCAGGCGGGTGCATTTGAGCAAACTAAAGTCAAACTGGCTTCTTGTATATCTCAGATTCAGATAATATGAACAATGATGCTATTTTGATTTTATTAACAAATGTGCTTATTATAATGCTGAGTTCTATAATATTACATGATCTATGTAGTTTAATGCACTGTATTTATAGAATTAGCACATTTTTTTTTTTTATGATTTTAATGGTTATTGGTTTTCTTTTTTTATAACTGTAATGGTTATTAGTGGGAGGAGAGACAGTTAAAGCAAAGCAGTACACTGTTTACTACAGAACAGTTGGTGTCCTGCAAGAGTTTAGTTGTCTGCAATGTTACTTTCAAATATGCTCTTTCATTCCCTTTAGTAGTCATTTCTAAGCCAATATGTTGCTGTCTAACACAATTTTACACAAAGGACTTGAGTTTCTACAGATCCCTGAAAAGTAGGTAGGTGCTGACAACCAGTTATGTAATGGAGTGTTATCCATAGTTGCATGCTTTGTAGCCAAGGTTTAATTAGCTGTAATGCTTGCAGGTGGACTGGACAAGGTGTTAGACTAGTGCTGGTATGTGCTGGGCTAGTAATAGTGATTACCAGTTAAGAGGAATGTTGTTACGTTAAAAACAACCTATAAAGTGTCCAGAATTTCATATGATGTCCAGACTTGTACCTCACATTTTTAGTCTTATTCCTAATTATAAAAAAAGTGTTTGTCAAGAAAAATAATTGAGTGTTGAAGCCAGGTGGGTGTATTCATTTATTTGATCAAACTAGCCTGCAGAGTTGTATGCATTATAACCAAGGTTTCTCTGACTGTATTACTTGGAGTTGGACAAGATGCTAATGTTGGTGTGTGCTGGTAATAGTGATTACCAGAGAAAAGATTATTTTTAATCTAACCTAATTTTATATAACATACAGATTTCTGCCTCACATTTTTCAGTCTTGTTTGTCTCAAAATAAGTGTGTGTTGAATGTGCAGTTTGGAATCTGTTTATTCCAAATAAACTTACAGAATAATCAGGGAGAGATTCTTTTTGCTATTGTTGTCTATGACAAATGTCAGTGACCAAGCTACTTCTGATAATCCTACCTACCAAATTACTCTTTTATATATATTATGACAGAAGTAATGCTGCAGCAGCTTTGTAAAATTCAAAGGTGACAATGCAGATGTTTTGCTCAGAGATGTCATGTCCTAGTAGTCCTAATATTTCACCTTTTGCAGTTTCACTTGCTATAAGATGGGCAGCTTAATATCCTGAAAGTGAACTGCAACTGCCAGAAGAATATATGATGTCAATAAGTTGTTTTAAAATGCATCTAATTCATATTCCTAAGAGTTAATTTATGCAGGAAGTTGTGTGAACAAACCAGCTTTAATTCTGCGACTTGCCCCAACAGCCTTTCGATGTTTCACCACTTTCTAAAGGTAGGAGAAGATGTTTTTAAATGAAACCAGAGGCAGATTTCCAGAGACTACTTAAGATTTTTTTTTACCCATTTGTTAATCAACATTACCAGGTTTCTGTAGACTTAAAGAAAGCATATGACAGGGTGCCTAGAGAGGAGTTGTGATATTGTATGAGGAAGTCAGGAGTGTCAGAGAAGTATGTAAGAGTGGTACAGGATATGTACGAGAGTAGTGTGACAGCGGTGAGGTCTGCGTTGGGGGTGACGGATGCATTTAAGGTGGAGGTGGGGTTACATCAAGGATCAGCTCTGAGCCCTTTCTTATTTGCAGTGGTGATGGACAGGTTGACAGACGAGATCAGACAGGAGTCCCCGTGGACTATGATGTTTGCAGATGACATTGTGATCTGTAGTGAGAGTAGGGAACAGGTGGAGGAGACACTGGAGAGATGGAGATATGCTCTAGAGAGAAGAGGAATGAAGGTCAGCAGGATTAAGACAGAATATATGTGTGTGAATGAGGGGGAGGATTGAGGAATGGTGAGGATGCAAGGAGTAGAGGTGGTGAAGGTGGATGAGTTTAAACACTTGGGATCATTACTTCAGAGTAATGGTGAGTGTGGAAGAGAGGTGAAGAAGAGAGTACAGGCAGGATGATGGAGTGGGTGGAGAAGAGTGTCAGGAGTGATTTGTGACAGACGAGTACCTGTAAGAGTGAAAGGGAAGGTCTACAAGAGGGTAGTGAGACCAGCTATGTTATATGGGTTGGAGACAGTAGCATTGACAAAAAGGCAGGAGTTTGAGCTGGATGTGGCAGAATTAAAGATGTTAAGATTTACAGTGGGTGTGACGAGGGTGGACAGGATTAGGAATAAGTATATTATAGGGTCAGCCCAAGTTGGAAGGTTTGGAGACAAAGCCAGAGAGGCACGATTATGTTGGTTTGGACATGTGCTGAGGAGGGATACTGAGTATATTGGGAAAAAGATGCTAAGGATGAAGCTACCAGGTAACAGGAAAAGAGGAAGGCCTAAGATAAGGTTTATGGATGTGGTGAGAGAGAGGACATGCGGGTGGTCGGTGTGACAGAGCAAGATGCAGAGGACAGGAAGAAATGGAAACAGGTGATCTGCTGTGACGACCCCTAACAGGAACAGCTGAAAGAAGATGATGACCAGGTAAGTCCACTGGACATGCATTTCCTTTTTTATCAGCAGCTTGGGAACACTACTTGTGGTAAGTGTCTTGCTTATTGTCACACAGCAGTCAAATATAGGTAGATAGAAAGAATCAAACCCTTTATCCTGGGTAAAGGCAGAAGCTCCATAACAGCTCAGAACTGTAGTCCTCTAAGCCAAATACCAGACTGCTTACTGTGTGAGTAGACATGAGTGACCATAAAAAAGCCATGCTGTGTGCATGAGGTGTTTGACTTCCCTTCACATACACCTGGTATGTTAGGACTTTGAGTACTGTCTGGACTGGTAGAATAAGATAATAAAATGTAATGTAAGTATCTAATTCCTGCTGCGCTGCTCACACACAGGAATTTTACAAGGTGCTAGCACTTAGTAGGCCCTTTGGCACTGATCTCTTTTGACCCCCGTATCTGCTGAAGACTCTAATTTCACTACTAGCCTAGGTTCTGGAAATCCATCTTGTATACAGCCAAGTAGCAGAATATAGTTAGCCTCTTTATGTAGGTTAAGTATCATTGTAAAGGGAACGAAGAGGTAGAGGATCATTATGTGGCTTCATTAGGGAAAGCAACAGTGTTGATGTTTATTTTTTTATTGGTGATTAGCTTGAGGTGGTTTGAGAAACGTGTTTAACTGTATGACATGAATTTTACAGCATTATAACTAGTTAGAGCAGAAGCTAGTTTGGACACATTATATGTAACCAGACTCAAATCGACCCCTATAAATGAGGATGGAAAGTAAAAAAGTAATGTCTTTCTGCTTTTCCCGGTTAGGGGTCACCACAGCAGAACTCCGGTCCGCTAATAATTGGCAATGGATTTTTTACGGTGCCGAGTTGCCTGCCCGACACCCAACCTTCAAAGAAGGCACACCCATTCACGCACACACCTACCTGCATGTCTTTAAATGCCACTCGACCATGGGGAGGACATGCAGACTCCACACAGAAGGCGCTCCAGCCGAGAATTGAACGGGAGAACTTCTTGCTGTAAGACAACAACGCTAACTGCTGCACCACCGCGGATGAGGATGGAAAGTGATTAATGTTATTGAAAAATGAGTGGGAGAGGGGGTAACTATAACCTCTGTAGCATGAGAGGGCATGGTGGCAGGAGATGGGGCAGGAGCTGATTGAAGTGAGCCCCCCTCACACCATTAGCCAAACAGTTATTTGGTGTGCACTTGCAAGGGGTTGCACCAGTCATGTAAGGGCACCAGCAAGAGATTTATTCCATTTATTTTATTTCTTTACTGTTTGGTAAATGAGTAAGTGGACTGGTTCAGACAACCTTTTCAACCACAACCTGGCCTCGGAGGCAACAAGCAGTGCAAGCAAACTTGGATAGATTCTGAAGTTTTGCACCTATGTAAATCTAAGTTTATATGCAGTTATTTTGGCATGTGAGGAAAATTAGTGCAGGTAGACTGTTTAGCATGTGCAATAGTGTATGACTAGTTAAGTAAATAGTAACATTTAGCTCCATCCCTTCATTTGCCTCCTGCAGCCCCCACCTTTGGTTTGATGTCACCAGCCTCCACATTGATATGTGGAGAGGAAAGAGGCCATTGCCAAAAGAGACACGGCCTTAGACACAATCCCAATCAAGCCTGCAGTGGTTAGACAGAAGCAAGATTTGCCTTTGGCCAGAGTTTATTTGGATTAAGAAGTAGGGGCTGTGAAGATTGGGTGAAGATAGATGAAGGCTGCCAGCCTTGCCAGATAGAGTTTTGGAGATAATTCTGTCATCTGTAAATATTAATGTAAACCACAGGCTTGTTGTCTTAAATGGTAAAAATAATGTTACATGTGGAACTGAAAAAAATGTAACAACAGTGCACTCTACTGACCAAGTAAAGCATGTTGTGACCCTTTGATGTTAAAACTCAGAGCCAGTGAGTCTAGAGTGAGGCATCCTGCCTATTGTTTAAGGCCAGAGTTTGCATGCATAAATGTCCTTTATTGCTCTCGTTTCTGCCTAGAGGTGAAGAATGTAAATGTGGTTTCTGTTAGCCTGGGAACCCAGGGAAGTGTTACGAATGATGTAATGTGAACCAGGAATGTGATTTTAAAAACAGAGAGAATCAGAGAGCATTAATCATTTTTGTCTTGACCATCCAACTCACCAGCACTGTCTTGCTCTATATGTAAGTTTATCTTAGATTTGTGTTTTCTCTTAGAAATAGCTAGAAATTGGAAATATTAGACTGTTTTTCTGTGATGTCAGAACTGTACTACTGAATTATTTTAAGTATTTCTCTGTGATCTCTGAACTCTTGACTAGCACTGTGTAGTAAAAAGTATTGCCTTGTGTTTTGGCTATTTGTTAGTAAATCTTTTTAAACCCTTTCAACTGTGGCTGTTTTTGTAGTGATAATTTAAGCTCTTTAGAGTACTTGCATGCCTTTGGTAAAATTGTACAAAGCCACTCTAATAGCTTTAGCCCTGGGCTATGCTACCAGTTGGATAATAAGATTGCACAGTAATAAGTGGACACCCTTTTAAGGGCCTTTGAGTAGCTGATAAATATTAGTGGGTGGTAGCAGCTGGTACTACCATATAGTCTGGGGAAAAAGGGGCACAACTGGAGAACCTGTGCCAGCCTTTCCCAGGAGTGTCTGTGTGGTTGTATAAACTCTTTTCAAAAGTGTGTGTGTGTGTGTGTGTGTGTGTGTGTGTGTGTGCGTGTCTGTGTGTGTGTGTCAGCTACCTGGGCTGGGACATGAAGCACTGGTTGAACAGAGAGGGTGCTGGAGGTTTTAGCTTACTAGGCTAAGATCTGGACCCTTTAGCTGTGCCAGTGGGGAGTCTCATTGGGGACCTGGAGAGCGAGGGAGCGACCAGCCCCGGACTGACTGTGATCTCTGTGTGCTCTTAAGGGAAATTGCACTTTACTGTGTGTATTTGTTATCCTTTCCTCCTATATGAGATGCACCTCACTGTTGTTAGTGGTGAGGATTGAGGCTCCTTGATTGCTGGGCCAGGGCACGGGTGTCACAGGGGCCAAGGATCAAGCATGTAACTGTTTTTGAGGGTATTCCTGCAGGTGCCCTTGTAGGGAATGACTCTGACAGTGCAGCATCTTATGTGCATGCTGTTACACACAGCCAGGCATGGAGGCAAACACACAGGTGGAGGGCACTGGGGGAGAGGTACAGCTTGGGGCCCACAGTCCCATCTGGGGCTGGTGAGATGGCTGCTTCAAAGGGGGAGATGGTCCACAGCAGTAACCCAGAATCTGAACCACAGAAGGGAAAAAGTACTGGACTTTCCGTGAAAGGTAGTACTTCAGTGGGAGAGTTAGGTGGTAGTTGTCAGCCAAGAACCTGTGACACCATTGACAGTATCAGTCTTCATTTAGAAAGGGAGCTGGGAAGGGTCACCAAGAAGGAACTCAGGCAGCTTCAGCTATCAAACACTACTATGCAGGACCTAAGAGAGGTAGCCAAGGAGGCTGCAGGTACTCAAGAGCAGGGAGAGTCCACATACTGGAACAAAGGATTGTTGCATAAGGAATGGATCCTCTGAAAGAGGCATTAAAGAAGAAGAAATCCACAATTGGTAGCACCCAGGGCCTACTAACAGGTGCTTCTAGTGGCCATAGCCCACAATGTTCCTTTTTAAGGTCATATGAGCATGAAAGGTACTAAAATATATTTATGCAGAATTTTTATTGACCAAGGATTGCAAAGAATGTAACAGACTACTGCAGAACACCTGAGCAGTGTCAAAAGTTTGGCAAGGCGAGAGGCAAAGCCAAGGCTGTTTTGATGACTTCACCTGTTATTGAGAAATCTTTTTGGAGAGTAGCTGTGGATGTTGTGGGACCTCTGGATACCACACCTTCCACAGATAAGAGCTATATCGTGGTAGTGGTTGAATATGCCATTAGATACATGGAGAACAGTAGTTCTTTCCTCCATGAAGCAGTGAAGGTGCTAAATGCCTTTCACCAAGTTAAGTTTTCCTAAAAAAATAGTGACAGAGGTACCAACTTTGTCAGATCTGCTGGCATATTTGTAGAAGCACTTTAGGGTAAAGCATTTAAAGAATGGCCCCCCACCAACAACTGACAAATGGTCTGGTGGAGAGTTTCAACTCTACACTGAAGACTACATAGGGAATATTTGCAGACTTGTTCAAGAGGGAGTGGGACAAGAACTTACCACATCTCTATACACACTGGGAGGTACCCCAGGAATACACAGCAGTTTTTGCAGTTTCAACTTTTGTATGGTCACAGGGTGAGAGAGTTTATGGATTGAATTTGTGTTTAGTGGAAAGTGTGATTTCCTTAAGGAGTCTGTTGTGGAATGTGTTCTAAACTCCAAAACTAGGCTTAGTAAGCTCTTGGAAATGGTGTAAGAGCATCTGGTAAAGGCACAGCAATGACACAAAGTCTAGTATGAACAGCTAGAGCCAGAAAGAACTCTTAAGGAGCAGCAGGTGATGGTGCATTTTCCTGTTTGACACAAGAAGCTGTAACCAGCCTGGGAGAGTCCTTTTATCAATGGGAAAATGGTAGGTGGTGATAGCTATTTGGTAGAGTTACCAGGCTGGAAGCAGAGAGATAAAATATAGTATTGTAACACAATAAAAGGCCTACTAGTATAGCAGTGCCATAGCACTCTGTATCTGCAGTGGGTTGCAAAGGGAACTAGAGGTTCCTTAGTAAATATTGGTCTGACAACTTTGGTGAATGGGAGTCCTCTCCCAGCAGTTGTATCCTAGCTAGGCCCGATAAATCTGAGCAGTATTGCAGGGATTTGAGATATGTTCACCAGTAAGCCAGGGTGTACCCACCTCATGGAGCACCATGTGGACACGTGACACTGTGACCCATCAGACAAGCCCTTTATAGGATGCCTGAAAGACTTAGGCAAACCCTGACTGAGTAACTGCAGGACCTGCTGGAACTGGGGATAATCCAGAAGTGCAGCAGTCCCAAGGCCTCACATGTGGTTTGTTGCCAAAGATGGCAGCAACAGGTTTTGTGTGGACTACTACAAGAAACTGAACTGTCACAGAAATCAGATGCTTACCCTATGCCCAGAACATATGAAGCTTTACAGCAGCTGGATCGGGCTTGGTATCTAACTACAACTGAGTTGACCAAATATTACTGGTAGCTACCTTTGACACCAGCAGTTAGTGAGATGCCAGCATTTGTGATCACACTTTGGTTGTATGAGTTTACAAAAATGTCCTTTGGAATGAAGTATGCCCCAGCAATTTTCCACGGGCTGGTAGATCGCATACTAGCAGATGAACAAAGGTTATGTCCTTCCTTAGCTGGATGCCATTGCTATCTACAGTCTTTTATGGGCAAGACATGTTCAGCATGTCAGAGAGGTTTTGGTAAGACTACAGAGGGCTGGGATGACTAGTAAAGCTAACATGTACTATGTGAGTATGGCCCAAGTATCTCATAGTCATAGGATGGGTGGTGAAAAGGTTAGGCCAGTATCTGCCAGGGTTGAAGGTATTTGGGCATGGCCCACCTCTACTGTCAAAAAAACGGTGAGGGCCTTCTTAGTGAAAGTGGAAAGTGGAGTACTGTAGAAAGTTTATGTCCCACTATAGTAAAATAGCTACTTCCCTTGTAGACCTTAGAGAAAAAGTAGATCAGAAAAGATTGTCTGTGCTCCAGCCTCTGAGCAAGCATTTCAAAAGTTCAAGAAGGCTTTGAGTGGACCCCTGTAGTAAGCAATCCTGATTATAGTCAGGAATTCATTGTACAGGTATATGCTTCTAACCTCCCTGGGGTACACAATCAACGAAAAGAAATCCAAACAGGTGCCCACCCAAAGGATAATCTTCTTGGGAGCTATATGCTTCAAACTACACAGTGGGGTGGGGGTGCATTTAGCCAGGTTTCCACAGAGGGAGAAGAGCATCCTGATGTGCAGTTGGGCCACAGACTTCAACCCAGGGAGGAATCTTATGCAGCTGTAGAAGGAGTGTATGTGTGTAGTCTGGGCTTTACAAAAGCTACAACCCTACCCATATGGTGGAAAGTTCACTGTGTTTACAGGCCTCAACTCTTTAAAAGTATTTATGTATGGTCTGTGGGCAAAATGAGAAACGTCTTAGTTGGAATGTGGCCCTGCATTTCTGTGGCATGACTATTCAGCATAGAGGTGGCACTGCTAATGCTGGTAGGCTGTACCTCTCCAAAAAAAGATTGTACTCTTGTATCTAGCTTCATTTCTTGAGGGTTCCCTCCAGAAGACTTTGTTACATTTTTATAAGTGGGGGAATTGTGGTGCCAGGGTAGAAAAAACAGTCAAGAATGCCATATATATATATATATATATATATATATATATATATATATATATATATATATATATATATTTTTTTTTTTTTTCTTTCTACAAAATGTTGCCACATTTGCAAGATATTTTTGAACTTTGTTTAATCTGCAGTATGTTTGCTTCCTGTGGCCTAAATGTGTGTGTAATAATGTAGCATTTTCTCTTTGTTTATAAGAAAAAGGAGGAAACCTGTATTTGAAATGTAAAGTGTAACTGGCTGTAATATATAATTATGTCACATAAAGGTTTGGAGTCAGAAAGGAAAAAAGAGGGTCATAAAAATACAATTTCTTCGTACTAACAGTGAAATATTAATTAATATAATTTCTATTTGGTTAAATCAAGAGTGGTGGTAACTGGTTTGTCTGGGCCTCTAGCACTGTCCAGAGGGGTGGCAGTACTACTTTGCCAGAAATAAAGCTGTGAGGAATTGAAAAAAATTTGGCCAGCCTTTACTAGAAATTTTGTGTGTGTTTGGGGGAGAGTGCAAATGAAAATAATTTGCAAAGCAGTTATCATGGGAAATGGAAAATACTATAACTGACAAAAAGAGTGATGAGAAAGAGACCTGTTGTAGTAGACCAAAGACCACACCTGGTAAGTAATCAGTGTCCATCCCAAGTCTGTGAGTCCCATACTGAGGACAGCAGTGCATCTTCCCTTTAGGATGTTGGGACCAGGTTGCATTTCTTGAAGCAATTATTGAATCTGGTTGGTGTGCACTTTTCTTTTTAAACTCTTGGGTACTACAGATGTGACTTGAGATAGTCCCTCTTGTGGCCAGCAAATCTGTTTAGGACATATGAGTGGATCCCTATACCATAACCCCTGCCACGCACATAACTTGTGTCTTTTTGGATGCAGTGGTAGGATTCAAATTCCATCATATCCAGTTATCCATGACATATTATTGGAAGTGATGGAGTGCCTGTGAAAGGAAGCAGTTGTTAAAATTCATACGAGTAATAATGATCTTTTTGTGAACCTCTCACCCAGTGAGTATGGCTATTACTTCGTTATCTCCTCAGCATTTCATGAGTTTATTTGACCATTTTTATTAGATTTCTATCTCTGGATTCAGTACATGCATTTATTCTTTTTGGAAGTCTTAATTGTAAACTGGATGGCTTCCGGTAGATATCATGATTTAATCTTGTTGTCAGACCTAGTGCCTTAGTTAGATAGTAACATAAGTTGCTTATTCAGGGCCTTCTCAGAAAATCAATTTTCCTTGGACTGGCTGGTTACAAATTCAGTGCAAGAATTACTGCACTCCAGTGTCCTCTTGTACAGTTATGGTCACTCTTCAAGGCATGTTCTTGTGGCTTTTTGAAACCCAGAGTTCCAACTACCAATAGTCTGTGGTCTCTCTGTTTTACAGCTAGGGAAGCAACTAGTAAAAACCTTATTCCAAAACTTGAATGTGCTCATCCACTTTAACCTGGTCTTCTACAAAATGCTATGAAGTTACAAATGTTTCTCAGTCTGCAACGTCATCTATCTCTGCCTCATTCAGTTATGTATGCTTATAATTTTCAGTGGAAGAGGATACCCACAGAAATTTAAATCCTAGCAATGATGTGATCCTTTTTGTGTAGTCATCCTTGGCCCTTACAGTACATTTTACTTTCCTAACTTGGTCTTCTCAAATGTTTAGGCATTGGCTGTATAGTTCTCTTCTCTTCTGCTATTATAAATAATGGATTCCAGAAATGATTCTGCTTCAGATGACCTGCAAAAAGGCAGTTTCACTTCCCCCTTTCAGTATTGCATAGAATTACATCCATATGGTAAATATCTCTTTTTAGCTTCCTTAATAATTGGATGCAACTCTGTGCATTTGTCACAAAAGAGATGCAAAACAGTCCAGAGCAACTCTTAGCAGTCTTTCTGATAAGTGTTGTTATTTAAGTATTGAATAAACATGGATACATCAGAAATATAAATGTCAAACACAACAAAAGAATGAGAAACTTGGAATTGTAGAATATTCTTGAAAGAAACCTTTGCCATCTAATGCATACTTTATTTCATCACGTTACTGTAATATAGGGAAATTAGGTTACAGGCAAAGACATAAAGGTATTTTGTTTAGTACACTTTACAGGCATCAGCATTAATTGTTCCACTTGATGTGCATAAAGTGTTAGTTTAGTCCAGCAGTCTATTGATAAAACAGCTTTTTTTCCCTTTTATTTTCTTTTCTGCTGTCTTATGGACATTTCTATGTACTAAAAGGCATAACAAATGTAAAAGTTCTCTTCTAGTGTCTTAACATAGCTGTCTTTATAAGGCAGAGTTTGCATAGGTTCAACTTATGACACCATTTCTCGGTCAACATCCTTCTGGACATATAGGAATTCCCCCAAGTGTTCTAATTGTCATAAACATCTTAATGGGGAACTCCTTGTTGCGATCTTTTGCTGTCTCCCTCAAACACCAAGTCGCGACAGTTTTTCGCTCTAATCCCTCCTCCCGGAGATACCCCAAGAGGCGGCTCTGGTGCATGCTTGGCCCCGGTCTTCTTTAGCTTACCCCCCTTTGCCTCTGATGCTCCAAGTTCTTCAGAAAGCCTCTCGGTTGGGGTGCAGAATGATTCTCATTGCCCCATTCTGGCCTCGACAGATCTGGTTCCCTTTCCTAAGGTCTCACTCAGTGAATCCACCTTGGATTCTAGATCCCATTCCGGATCTGATATCTCACCCGTCCCATCTATCAACCCTGAATCTGGACAACCTGAAGCTAACTGCTTGGCTGCTCCAGTTCCACTCCTAATCAGGACTCCCGGTATTTCATCTCCAGTTAAGGCCATCCTGGTAGCGGCTCATAAACCATCTACCAGGAAAGTTTACCGCAGCAAGTGGAAACGATTCTCCATTTGGGCGGAGCGGCAAGGTCTAGACCCCTTCACAGTTCCCCTTCCTCTGGTGCTTGACTTCCTAACCACTCTTTTTAATGATGGTGCCAGCATTTCCACGGTCAAAGTGCAACTTGCGGCAATTTCTCACTATCATATTGGTCAAGACTCCAGTCCACTGATGTCTGCCAAATTGTGTAAGATTTTCCTAAAAGGTACTTTTCTCCTTAGACCCCCTGTAAAGCAAGTGGTTCCTCCTTGGGACCTTTCATTGGTTCTTCAGGCCTTGACCGCTCCCCCCTTCGAACCTGCGGCTACGGTAGATCTGAAATTTTTATCTTTCAAGACTTTTTTTAGTAGCCATTACCTCGGCCAAGGGAGTTTCAGAACTTCAAGCCTTATCCATCAAGCCTCCTTACTTGGTCTTTCATCCGGACCGTGTTTACCTCAGGACCAACCCGTCCTTTCTTCCTAAGGTAGCTTCTGAAGCAAATATTAATCAATCCATTAACCTCCCTGTTTTCTTTCCTAAATATCAAAACAAAGGTGAATACAAGCTACATTCCTTAGATGTTCACAGGCAACTTCGATTTTATCTGAACAGGACAGCTAGTCATAGGCAATCCGACCAGTTGTTTATTTCCTTTGCTAAATTCAATTTGGGTAAACCAATTTCCAAAGTCTCCTTATCACGCTGGATTTCGCAGTGCATCTTATTGGCTTATCAAGCTTCTGGGAGGACCGCACCGGAGGGAGTACATGCCCATTCAACCCGGTCAGTTTCTACCTCAGCGGCCTTTAAAGCTAGGATTCCTCTGGATGATATTTGTTCAGCAGCCACTTGGGCTTCATCTCATACCTTTATTTCCCACTACAAGTTGGATATTACATCTAGAGGTAGAGCATCCTTTGGCTCCGCGGTGCTCCGGAATATCCTTCCATGACGGCCGCCCAAGATTCAGGTAGCTGGGGACTCTGTCCCACAGGTTGCAGACAAATGAATCTCCTACTTCAGATTTAGAAGTTATGTACTTACCATAACGTTCCATCTGAGTAGGTGTATTCATTTGTCTGCAACCATCCCGCCTCCTATCCCTGGCCTTGTCAGTTTCCTGCATATTATGTGTTACCCTTTCTAGGGTATTTTGATTTATGGCAAACTCGATCTGAGGTCATGTAGGGAGAGCAGGGCATTATGGGTGAGGGGAGGAGCTGAGAGCTCGGATCCATAACTGGAAAACCATGCCGGTTCGGATCCGATATCGGATCCATAACCCACAGGTTGCAGACAAATGAATACACCTACTCAGATGGAACGTTATGGTAAGTACATAACTTCTAATTCTTTCCTCCTTGAATCAGTGAAGGTGCTAAATGCCTTGCTAGACATTTTCACCAAGTTAAGTTTTCCTAAAAAAATAGTGACAGAGGTACCAACTTTGTCAGATCTGCTGGCATATTTGTAGAAGCACTTTAGGGTAAAGCATTTAAAGACTGGCCCCCCACCAACAACTGACAAATGGTCTGGTGGAGAGTTTTAACTCTACACTGAAGACTACATAGGGAATATTTACAGACTTGTTCAAGAGGGAGTGGGACAAGAACTTACCACATCTCTATACACACTGGGAGGTACCCCAGGAATACACAGCAGTTTTTGCAGTTTCAACTTTTGTATGGTCACAGGGTGAGAGAGTTTCTGGATTGAATTTGTGTTTAGTGGAAAGTGTGATTTCCATAAGGAGTCTGTTGTGGAATGTGTTCTAAACTCCAAAACTAGGCTTAGTAAGCTCTTGGAAATGGTGTAAGAGCATCTGGTAAAGGCACAGCAATGACACAAAGTCTAGTATGAACAGCTAGAGCCAGAAAGAACTCTTAAGGAGCAGCAGGTGATGGTGCATTTTCCTGTTTGACACAAGAAGCTGTAACCAGCCTGGGAGAGTCCTTTTATCAATGGGAAAATGGTAGGTGGTGATAGCTATTTGGTAGAGTTACCAGGCTGGAAGCAGAGAGATAAATTATAGTATTGTAACACAATAAAAGGCCTACTAGTGTAGCAGTGCCATAGCACTCTGTATCTGCAGTGGGTTGCAAAGGGAACTAGAGGTTCCTTAGTAAATATTGGTCTGACAACTTTGGTGAATGGGAGTCCTCTCTCAGCAGCTGTATCCTAGCTAGGCCTGATAAATCTGAGCAGTATTGCAGGGATTTGAGATATGTTCACCAGTAAGCCAGGGTGTACCCAGCTCATGGAGCACCATGTGGACATGTGACACTGTGACCCATCAGACAAGCCCTTTACAGGGTGCCTGAAAGACTTAGGCAAACCCTGACTGAGTAACTGCAGGACCTGCTGGAACTGGGGATAATCCAGAAGTGTAGCAGTCCCAAGGCCTCACATGTGGTTGTGTTGCCAAAGATGGCAGCAACAGGTTGTGTGGACTACAAGAAACTGAACTGTCACAGAAATCAGATGCTTACCCTATGCCCAGAACATATGAAGCTTTACAGCAGCTGGATCGGGCTTGGTATCTAACTACAACTGAGTTGACCAAATATTACTGGTAGCTACCTTTGACACCAGCAGTTAGTGAGATGTCAGCATTTGTGATCACACTTTGGTTGTATGAGTTTACAAAAATGTCCTTTGGAATGAAGTATGCCCCAGCAATTTTCCACGGGCTGGTAGATCGCATACTAGCAGATGAATAAAGGTTATGTCCTTCCTTAGCTGGATGCCATTGCTATCTACAGTCTTTTATGGGCAAGACATGTTCAGCATGTCAGAGAGGTTTTGGTAAGACTACAGAGGGCAGGGATTAATAGTAAAGCTAACATGTACTATGTGAGTATGGCACAAGTATCTCATAGTCATGGGATGGGTGGTGAAAAGGTTAGGCCAGTATCTGCCAGGGTTGAAGGTATTTGGGCATGGCCCACCTCTACTGTCAAAATAACGGTGAGGGCCTTCTTAGTGAAAGTGGAGAGTGGAGTACTGTAGGAAGTTTGTCCCACTATAGTAAAATGGCTACTTCCCTTGTAGACCTTAGGGAAAAAGTAGATCAGAAACGATTGTCTGTGCTCCAGCCTCTGAGCAAGCATTTCAAAAGTTCAAGAAGGCTTTGAGTGGACCCCTGTAGTAGGCAATCCTGATTATAGTCAGGAATTCATTGTACATGTATATGCTTCTAACCTCCCTGGGGTACACAATCAACGAAAAGAAATCCAAACAGGTGCCCACCCAAAGGATAGTCTTCCTGGGAGCAATATGCTTCAAACTACACAGTGGGGTGTTGGTGCATTTAGCCAGGTTTCCACAGAGGGAGAAGAGCATCCTGATGTGCAGTTGGGCCACAGACTTCAACCCAGGGAGGAATCTTATGCAGCTGTAGAAGGAGTGTCTGTGTGTAGTCTGGGCTTTACAAAAGCTACAACCCTGCCCATATGGAAGAAAGTTCACTGTGTTTACAGGCCTCAACTCTTTAAAAGTATTTATGTATGGTCTGTGGGCAAAATGAGAAACGTCTTAGTTGGAATGTTGCCCTGCATTTCTGTGGCATGACTATTCAGCATAGAGGTGCCACTGCTAATGCTGGTAGGCTGTACCTCTCCAAAAAAAGATTGTACTCTTGTATCTAGCTTCATTTCTTGGGGGTTCCCTCCAGAAGACTTTGTTACATTTTTATAAGTGGGGGAATTGTGGTGCCAGGGTAGAAAAAAAAGTCAAGAATGCAATATATATATATATATATATATATATATATTTTTTTTTTTTTTCTTTCTTTCTACAAAATGTTGCCACATTTGCAAGATATTTTTGAACTTTGTTTAATCTGCAGTATGTTTGCTTCCTGTGGCCTAAATGTGTGTGTAATAATGTAGCATTTTCTCTTTGTTTATAAGAAAAAGGAGGAAACCTGTATTTGAAATGTAAAGTGTAACTGGCTGTAATATATAATTATGTCACATAAAGGTTTGGAGTCAGAAAGGAAAAAAGAGGGTCATAAAAAATACAATTTCTTCGTACTACAGAGAGGCAGGTTCTCAAAGCTGGGAAAGTGATCCTTACTATGAACATGCATTAGTTTGGAAAGGTAGAAAACTGGTTTAATTACACCTGTTTTTTCTATGGAAAGAAAATAATATAATCTAATGATCTCTTTTTTTTTGTCAGAACAAAATGATGAGTGGAGTTGGATGTATTTGGAATGAAAATCATGGAATATTCTTCTTTTGTTTTAGTCTTTGTTTAAGGCAGCCTTGATGCATCCATGTAATTGCTGTTCTGTTTTGTGTTACTGTTATAATGTAGAATAGTTAGGGATATTAAGTTCAGTGAGACAGCTAGGTTATTTCTTTGGATATAGATCAGATTTTTATGTACATATTCTGTCTGACAGTTATTTTTATAGTGTCTGTATATTGACTTTGCCTATGCATGTTTAATTTGCATGACCACTGTATTTATTGTTTCCATAACATACTTATTTATTCACTTTTAAGATCTTTTAGATTGTTTATTTATGAGTTGCCACAATTTGTTATTTGAGAAGAAGGTAGTAATTATTTAGCACTGTAGGTTGCCACATTTATATCTTCTGTCTCCAGTTTGGCAGATCACTAACAGTGAAATATTAATTAATATAATTTCTATTTGGTTAAATCAAGAGTGGTGGTAACTGGTTTGTCTGGGACTCTAGCACTGTCCAGAGGGGTGGCAGTACTACTTTGCCAGGAAGAAAGCTGTGAGGAATTGAAAAAAATTTGGCCAGCCTTTACTAGAAATTTTGTGTGTGTTTGGGGGAGAGTGCAAATGAAAATAATTTGCAAAGCAGTTATCATGGGAAATGGAAAATACTATAACTGACAAAAAGAGTGATGAGAAAGAGGCTTGTTGTAGTAGACCAAAGACCACACCTGGTAAGTAATCAGTGTCCATCCCAAGTCTGAGAGTCCCATACTGAGGACAGCAGTGCATCTTCCCTTTAGGATGTTGGGACCAGGTTGCATTTCTTGAAGCAATTATTGAATCTGGTTGGTGTGCACTTTTCTTTTTAAACTCTTGGGTACTACAGATGTGACTTGAGATAGTCCCTCTTGTGGCCAGCAAATCTGTTTAGGACATATGAGTATATCCCTATTCCATAACCCCTGCCCCGCACATAACTTGTGTCTTTTTGGATACAGTGGTAGGATTCAAATTCCATCATATCCAGTTATCCATGACATATTATTGGAAGTGATGGAGTGCCTGTGAAAGGAAGCAGTTGTTAAAATTCATACGAGTAATAATGATCTTTTTGTGAACCCCTCACCCAGTGAGTATGGCTATTACTTCGTTATCTCCTCAGCATTTCATGAGTTTATTTGACAATTTTTATTAGATTCCTATCTCTGGATTCAGTACATGCATTTATTCTTTTTGGAAGTCTTAATTGTAAACTGGCTGGCTTCCGGTAGATATCATGATTTAATCTTGTTGTCAGACCTAGTGCCTTAGTTAGATAGTAACATAAGTTGCTTATTCAGGGCCTTCTCAGAAAATCAATTTTCCTTGGACTGGCTGGTTACAAATTCATTGCAAGAATTACTGCACTCCAGTGTCCTCTTGTACAGTTAAGGTCACTCTTCAAGGCATGTTCTTGTGGCTTTTTGAAACCCAGAGTTCCAACTACCAATAGTCTGTGGTCTCTCTGTTTTACAGCTAGGGAAACAACCAGTAAAAACCTTATTCCAAAACTTGAATGTGCTCATCCACTTTAGCCTGGTCTTCTACAAAATGCTATGAAGTTACAAAAGTTTCTCAGTCTGCAACTTCATCTATGTCTGACTCATTCAGTTATGTATGCTTATAATTTTCAGTGGAAGAGGATACCCACAGAAATTTAAATCCTAGCAATGATGTGACCCTTTTTGTGTAGTCATCCTTGGCCCTTACAGTACATTGCAGTGCATTTTACTTTCCTAACTTGGTCTTCTCAAATTTTTAGGCATTGGCTGTATAGTTCTCGTCTCTTCTGCTATTATAGATAATGGATTCCAGAAATGATCCTGCAAAAAGGCAGTTTCACTTCCCCCTTTCAGTATTGCATGGAATTACATCCATATGGTAAATATCTCTTTTTAGCTTCCTTAATAATTGGATGCGACTCTGTGCATTTGTCACAAAAGAGATGCAAAACAGTCCAGAGCAACTCTTAGTAGTCTTTCTGATAAGTGTTGTTATTTAAGTATTGAATAAACATGGATACATCAGAAATATAAATGTCAAACACAACAAAAGAGTGAGAAACTTGGAATTGTAGAAAATTCTTGAAAGAAAATTTTGCCATCTAATGCATACTTTATTTCATCACGTTACTGTAATATAGGGAAATTAGGTTACAGGCAAAGACATAAAGGTATTTTGTTTAGTACACTTTACAGGCATCAGCATTAATTGTTCCACTTGATGTGCATAAAGGCTTAGTTTAGTCCAGCAGTCTAGTGATAAAACAGCTTTTTTCCCTTTTCTTTTTCTGCTGTCTTATGGACATTTCTGTGTACTAAAAGGCATAACAAATGTAAAAGTTCTCTTCTAGTGTCTTAACATAGCTGTCTTTATAAGGCAGAGTTTGCATAGGTTCAAATAATTGACAATAGGACTGAGCAATATTTTCTGGAATAAGGGAGTTAATGCAAGTGATTTCATAATCACATTAGCAGAACAAGTGTGTTGTACGACTTAAAATGAAATACACACCAATGTCCAGTATTCTGCTAGTTGTGGGCAGTCATATACAATACATGCATGTGTTTATTTACAGTGTTGTATGTTTCCAGCAGTAAACTGATGTCTCAGCATGCACTTTGGAGAGCCTGTCATCAGAAACCCCTTGTACACCATTTTAGACACTGTCTTTTTAATTTCTCTAAATATATATGGCTTCTGATACAGTGATAGGAATGGACCCCATTCCTAAGTTTGGGTATTGTTAAACATCTTGAGGTTAGTATTTCTTCAGTCTTCAATGTTTATCAAGATGAGTATTCTCAGCGCACACACACACTGTGTCCAGAATGTCCTCTTCCTGCAGTTGATATGGAGGTGTGTGTACTGGTAGCATGTTTAAGTATGCTTAAAGGTTTTTATTAGCCCTGTTGTGCACCCTACTATGGGAACATTCTGGGTGTCTTTATTCCACATTGCTCATTGCTTTTTACAGTTCTCCACTATCAGTTTATGACTTTCTTTTTTTTGCCCTGTTGTTCTATTGCCATAATTGAGATTTCTTATAAATGACTATAAACTCTGTGGGCATCAATTCCTGTGTACAGTTTATACATCATCGGAATGCAAGTTATTGGTCTATAATTTTTTAGGGTAGCTTGCAGGTTCACTCTTAAGTAGGAGCATTGTTTTTCCTGTTAGCCAGGTCGGTGTCTGTTTGGGGTGCGCATATAAGTAGTTCTTACTCATGGCTAAAATCATTGTGCAAAGATGTTAATACTTTCAGCCATAAGTTAGGTACTGCATCTGGGCCTGGGGTTTTCCAATTAGAGGCTTTTTGTAACTTTGTTTCAGTTTGGCTGTTACTTCATCCCATTTCATATCCTGTACCTTTAAACTTCTTATTATTTCTTTTACTTCTTCTATCCATTTAACATATTTGTTATGTTCCACAGGAGTTTCATAAATACTTTCTCTAAAATATGTCAATTTCTTCTTTTTTTGTTAGTCATTCAATTCCTTTTTACCTTTTTTCCCCAAGTCTCTGTAAAACTTTTTTGGGTCATTAATAAATGGCTTATTTTGTACTTTTCCTTTGTTTGTCTGCGTATCTTCTACGTTTTTCTGCCGGTGCTAAGATTTTTAGTTTGTTATTTGTGATAGTGCATGATAGAGCCTGATCTTTTTAATATTGTGCATTGCTTTGATCACCTCTATCTTTCTAAGTATTTTTGTTGATCTATTCCCGCTTCTGCAGTCTTCTAACAGTGACACTTGTGTTAATGGCTTTATAGTTTTCTCTATTTGATACTTCCATGATGGTATTCGATTTATCTCCTTCCTTTCCCTCACTACCCTGTGTTCTTGTGATAGAACTTAATCAGTTATTAATTTTGTTGCACATTAATACATCCTGTTTCCTTCTGTTGTATTGCATGGATTTCTATGGACAGTCCTAATTACTGTGTTCATTTGTTTTATCAAACTTTTTATTGACCTTCTGTAGTCTACTTCTTTCATTGATCTTAATTTATTTATCTATCTCTATTAAATTAAGCAACTCTTCTCTTAACTCATTTTCTTCTAAACTGAGGACACATTTTTTTGTTTTCCATTTCCTGCAATCATTCTATAGAAAGTTCTATAGCATTTTCCTGTGGCACATTCTCTTCAATTTCATTCTGTATCACCCGTTGCTCTATCATATGGGAACTCACTGGCCTATCACCCCTCAACATTGACTGTGTCAGAGTTTCCACAGTTTCCTGTTCCTTCTCTTGCTGTCCAGCTTCATATGAACATTTGTACTGGTTTCCTGTGGAAGGCTCCAAAATATCTTCATTTGGCACCTGACCAATTACGTTCCATTCCACTGGTTTCCCCTTAATTTGGATGTCCTTTGCTCTATCCTGTTGTGGTGCTTTCTGAATTAATTTTCAGCACTGAATCCTTTACTTCGCAGATGCTCCCTAACCTCAGTTTCTATTTCTTTAACTTCTCCATTATAAACTCCTTTTCTGCTTTTCCTCTTTGTCTTCTTCATTTTTGTATTGTAAAGTTTTCCATGTCTAGGTTCCTTTGCTTGTATTTCTCTTTAAATATCTTTGCTGCTGCTGTTTTTGCATTCTCCAGTATGGTGATAATGTTGAACAGTGAGGAGCTCAAAGACTCTGTGCCAGCTAGTTTGGATTTTCAGTTGGGAAACACAGTTGTTTTGAAGAGTTGACAGCCTACCATACACTTCTGTCATACTTGACTGATTTGAATGAACTGACATGCATTTTCAGTAATATGGTAATGAATTGTGGCTTGATAGTTTTATTTTGATGTAGAACAGATTGCATCCTCGAAATCCCTTACTGTCAAAGCTGCTGAACTAAAAGCCGGTCATTTTGTTATAAACGATATTTACACGCTGACTCATCTATGTGTATGCCTGTATAACTGGAGAATACATTGGCTCACAACCAAAGCCCTTTGAATCACCACTGACTCGTTAAACTGTGAATGCAACCACAGTGTATACCCTGCGAATGCAGATGCTTTTATGGGAAATATTTGAATGACAGAGTGACATTAGTTAGTCTCTTGAAGTATAATATTGTTGAAAAGTTATTTGACTGAACAAGTCTACTAGGGTTGTGGAAATTGTGTGCTAAGTTAAAATTCTGTTTATCCTCACACTCTGGAAAACTTGTACAGCAAAGATATTTAGGGAAATTCACTTTTCTATATATTTTTAATTTCAGCTATTTGTTAACTAGGTAACAAGTGTCTATTTTCAGGGGTGATCTGTGAGCATTGCCCAAGTAAGTGACGTAGTTAAGAGTTGCACAGTAGACAACTGTAGATGGAAAGAGTCAAACCCTGCACCTTTGCCTAAAAGAAGTAGCTCATTAACATCTCAGAACCTTAATCCTGTGCTATAACTGCCAGCCCATGTAGGATTCATCTAACAAATGTAAGTAAACTGTAGTTATTATTGGTCTAGTATATAAGAACAAGCCTGGAAACCACAAACCAAGTACTTATTTCTGTGTGTGTGTGTGATGTACCACACTTAATCCTAGGCCAAATGGGTTATCGTAAGACTTTAACTGGGAGATTATCAGTGGTGATTTAGTTGGGCATATACATGTTTGAAAGATGTGGTATTGCAAACAACTATGGGAATTAATTTTATGTTACATTTTAATTAACCAGGGAACAACAGTTTGTTGAAGACCACTGATAATTCTTTAGAAGTAAGAAAAAAATCTTTCAGATTAGAGTAGCCCAACTCTGGAATTAGTTATTATTAACAATTAGAATGTGGAGGTGTTATTAACCACTTTAAAAGTCAGGTTGACTCTCTATTAAGGGATCTTACCTACATCACAAGACCACTAGGAGTAAGAATAATTTATGACCTGTAATGAATTCATGAGCCACATTATAACACCCTAGCATTGTTTGTTGTTAGTTCATTTCAGAGCAGGGAATTGATAGTGAACAGGAGCCCCTCAGCAATGTATTTACCTCACCACCACCACCCCTTACTCATGTGCCAATTCTACTTGTAACCCTTACCATATTCATTTTTGCACTAAATACCCTTTCCCTAACAGTTGCACTAAAAACAAGACAAAAGGACACACACACACACACACACACACACACACACACACACACACACACACACACACACACACACACACACCACAAATAATGAAACACACACACACCACAAATGATGAAACTTTCTTTACAAAGGTTTCAGCAGTACTACCCAATCCCAAGTATCCTATTTTTGATAATCATCACTCGCACAAATGCTGCCTTTGATCATCTAACCACTCAGCCAGTTGTGTAGACAAAAGGTAAATTGCATGAAGTGCACCGTTCTTGTCTGTGTTTCATTATACACATATATGGTTCTAAACTTTGTCAAATTACTCTTTAGTATCAAGACTGTTGAAAAATGGATTTAGAAGTAGCTTGTACCAAGGAACATTAATGTCTTCTAGACTGATCAGCTCTACTTGGATGTGAAAGTAAAGTCAAATTGCTTTTTCTGATTGATGTTTGCTAATATTGCCGCTTGGTGTGTGCAATATACTGTCAGTAACTTGTTGCCTCATACTTTTTGGAAATGGTTATTTTTTCCCTTCCTGGCAGTTTAAGTAACTGACAAATTTTTGACATTAGATAACCACCCCACCAACACTTTAATTTGTTTATTTCCATTTGTTTACCAGGATTGTCCGACTAACCTACAAGTCTATTTTTAGCTGCGACCTGAGGATGGAAGCTTCACAAGATAAATCATTTATTAAAATGTTAATAGACTGTATGTACAGAGGTTTATACATTTAAAAGAACGTAATATCAAAAATCCCTTTTGAAAAAAATTTGTAAACTATAAAAAGGTTGATACAGCCAAGGATGTAAGGGAGTATAAACTTATGAGGAAAAGAATACCGATGGGGGTGTGGTTGTATAGAAAGAAGAGAGACTAAGAGAAGATAGAAGGGATAATGCAGAATGGATGACAGGAGAACAGAAAGGAATATGTATTGATGATTGGAAAGTGCCAACTATGGATAAAGATAACTGGGAATGGGCCACTGTGTGAATTAGGTGTTTAACTTGTTTGGAACTGCAAGTAGCTGGATTCATTGTTAAAGTTAGTGGAATAGAATTCCAAATTTGGCTGAATATGTGATTGGTGTAAGATCATCCATCTGATTTTATGACGACAAAGATTATGGACTAGAATACAGATCAAAAGCTAGCCCTCCCTGTTTTAGTGGCATACATTTTACAGCAGACATTTTGGATATTTACAGTTGTGCACACTCTTCCCTTCTTTTTACAAAATAACCTCTGCTTTGTCATGTAACATTCTGTAACATTAAATCTGCTAGGGATTGCTTCTTGGTAAAGTATACTAGTTTAGATGGATGTGCAGTAATTGTTTTGTACTGAGTAGATTACCTGAAACAAGAGGCCATTTCAGCTGCTGCCAAAAGACAAGGTTATGTTACGGTTGCATAGACTGTAGAGCTGTAAAGTATGGTTACATATGAATTTAAAAGCTGTATAACAGTAATCCATTCCCTTCCAGTTTCAGCAGTATTCTTTGAATGATTTAAATAATAAAAGTAAGGGGGACTAAAATATAAGTATATTGTGACAAGGGTGTAACATGGCAATGAAGTTTGGTGACTTCCTAATTCTTTGGCTTTGAAGGGAGTGGAAGTAATTTTGTTAAGATCTTGAGTGATTTTGGTGTCATTGTCCTCCTAAATCCATATGTTTGAAATTTATATAAAGGTAGCCGTGAAGTAGTTTGTTGCAAAAGAGAAATTAAGGTTTGTGGCATAATCGAGGTACGTTCTCAGAAAGGCTATATGATTGTGGAAGAGTTTAACCTGGGCTGCATCTTGACTAGGGGATTCAGTGCATAACTGAAGAACTAGTGTAATGGCCAATGCGTTGGTGTCATTGGCACTTAAGGATCTACCTTAAATGGAATCACAATGGCAAGATGACATATGTCACTGCAGGACTGGAAGGGTTGGAACCAGAATCCTAGAAGATATGTATAAATGTTTTTGGTGGGCATGTACACTAGTTTGTGGCAGGTGAAGTCAAAGAGAACAAATTCTGGCTTTTTGCCACACAAAGTAGGCTGTTACACTAGGACCCTCCTTCTGGCATCCTATAGTGCTCATTTTCTCCACAAGTCAAGGTTTAGCATTTTTTGGAAGATCACATATTTGGGAAAATAGGGAACGCCAGTGCCACTATGTGCAATGATGTCATGGACTAACTACATAAGTGCACATAGACCCTGAGCCCATCTGTTCTTTTCTGCCTCTCGTACTTCTCCAGTGTTGATCCAGACTTTTTGTCATAAAAAAATCCTGAGTTTTTGCATTCCTAGATGTAAATGTACTAATTGTCCCTTTGATTACTGAATTACCAGTCAAAACTTCCACTTTCAATTTCTGTACTATCTTGGGGAGGAGATCAAAATCAGGCACTTCCTTAACTGCCAGTAATTCAGCCGTTCTATCTGCAGACACTGAAATAAAGAAGAAATCTAGCCTGTCTAGCTGTCAGAGAGAGTCCGTTGAATGCTTCTTTTATGGGGATTGCTGGTAAAATCACTGTTTATTCCCAGACCTCAGCTATAGCACCATCAGAAGGACCTAGTTTAAGACAGTCATGGTCAGTTTTTGGTAATAGATTGTTGGGCTGTAGCCCCTCTGAATGTTCCTTTTTTTTGTGTGTTTACAAAACAGCAAGTTTTTGTTCTTGGGATTCATAACTGAGTGGCATACTGCACACCTGAGGAGTTCTGATGTCTGTCTAAAAAAGATGACTTAAAAACAGCCCAGACTTTAGACGTGCTCCTCTGTTGTGATACCTCCTTCAGTTCTAAATGAGCTGCAGATGCACTGGTATGGGGTTGGTCATGGCTGCAATTCTAAGCAATGAGCAACATATTAGTCAGCCACATCAGGTGACTATGGTACCTACAAGGAAACCTGATAAAACTTTAGCCACTGAAAGAAGTAAAACTACTAGGACATTTTATTTGTGGAGAAGTACAAGATAACCTGTTGGAGTTAGTTTCGTTGTTAAAAAAATAACTTGCTTTTCTATTTTATGAATAATTTGTAATGCTCCCAGCCAAGGATGTGGGACTGGGAAAGTAAGTAGCCTGGACCGCTTATTATGGTTTTTGTTTTGACTGTATCATTCAGGATCTCTGAAATGATGGACGGCAGCCTGCAGTTTCTAAGACCTCAAAGAAAACCTGTACCAATTAATCATATTTTTCTTGGGTGATTAGCAAATCATAAAAAATTGAATTCTAATGAAATAAATTTGCTGCAGTAAGGCAAGATAGATAGTGTCTGGTGTTCAAGAGAATTTTGTAAAGCTAGCTTAGTCCACTTTAACAAGTTTCAGAAGAAAATGTTCAGATTTGCTGACCAGCATGTTTGGATACAGAGTGCTCATAACTGAGTCATGACCAACTTTCAGCTGTACATAATTGAAATTAAAAATGACAGTGTAGCAAGATGTTCCTAAATAGTGTTTACCACCTAGTGTAGATGTAACACATGGATTTCTTAATTTGACGTGGAAGGTGTATAACATTTTTAAAAAATTAGGCTTATTAGATCATAAAAAAGGGCAAATGAAAGTTTGCTGTGCTTACTGTGCAGGGAATGTGATGTTAGTTAATTAATGTAAATGTAGTTACTTATGATGATTTAAAAACAAACAAAAAAGGCTGACACTTTGCCTGTGATATAAATCAAATGGCAAATCAAGTGTTGCTACTCAGTTTCTTGTATTATTGTTGTCGATGGTAGCAGCAAAGTTGAGTAGAGTTGTTATATTGCTATACTGTGGCTGGAAATTGTTTTGTCTGGGGCTTAGTAAGTTGTTTGTGGTTAGAAATTTAAGTAACTAGAATTGGACACATTTTTCTAAGACTTTGGCTGGGGGATAAAATGGCTATTGTCCTATAATTGGAGATATCAGTAGAGGGAAGGACCTTTGTGTATGGGTAGTAGGTGAGATTTTTTTTCCAACTGATGTACATTAAGTAATGTTTGTAAAGAACTCTGGCATATTTATGTAAGGAGCATGGCAGCTGGGAAGCAGGCTGCATGTGTTCAGCTTGCTTTTAGGTAGATGAAGCTGATTTAAACAAAGCAAGGCTTATGCGTTTAATGGTATGGGATATCCTTTGTACACTGTAAGCCATAGTGCTCAGCAAATTAATCAGGGACATTTTTAAAATATTGCTATTAATTTGTGGGACTGGCAGAATAAGATATTTTCTGAAGTAAAAGAAGCCCCATTACTCACGGTTTTACTGCACATCTGCAAGTCAAATGGCATCAGAAATACTTGGTCTCGGGATGTAAATCTTTTCTGCAACATCAACAGATTTGGAGGAACAGAGTACAGCTGCTATGGAACAGACTCCCAGTCCTTATAAACCATGTTAATTCCAGCCAATATTCAAGCGCAATTTTGCTATGGATGGGAAACGGAAAATTTACTCCAGGACTGCCCCCTGTACTACTAATGGATAGAGGCAGCTCCTAAAGGCTTTATCCCATACATGGGTCCCCTGAAATTATCTATAGTATGATCCCAGTTATTCTCATTAGGATTAATACGTACTTATTAACCATGGGATGGATAAGGCCAGCCTATAACCAAATGGGATAAGTTATTTTGAGCTCAAAAAGGAAATTGGATAGACTTGAAATAGCCTGCAAGGGCAGCTAGCCTAGTACTTATCTGTGAACCTGTAAGGAGTAATGCACCACATTTTCTCCAAAAGTTACCAGTTTTAGTAGGGATTTTTAAGAGAGAACATTAAAATTTGAGTCAAAATCGGGGACAGTTGAGAGTTATGCTGTACACTGTATTGGTTTTACAGTAAGCAAGAAAAAATCATTCTTCTGCTTAAGAGTTTAATCTGTTAGGTCTTTACTGTAACGAAAAAAAAAAAAAGGCAACCCAGCCCCTCTGATTTCACTACCAGATGTAAGGTTGTAAAATATTACAGTCTTGTGCCATTTTGTTTAGAGTATCAAGTCCTAAGTGAAGTCCAAAATATGTAAAAGGACTGGTACTGCAGTTACTAAAACTGAATTTCTGCTCAGTTTCTGAAGCAAATTTAATAGAAGTATGGATTTTAATATGCACATACTGGGATATTGCTTGCAACCATATCTGCATGCAGGTTTTTGAGTTGCATTTACGTTTTGCAGGATCGCCACATGTGTAGTAATGGTGGCAAACTCAAATATTTGTCTGCTAGCAGTACTGATTTTCCATCTTACATGACTACCAGACTCATTAGCAGAATGTACTGTTTGCTACATTCTTCCTGAATGCAGTACATTTGAGTCAGAGGCAAAGTTATGATACTGAATAACAGTAGTCATTTTCTATTTACGGTAAAAGCTATTCAAGAGCAGCAACAGCAGCAGTTAACCGTTTCCTTTTTCTGAAACTTAACATTTATTTTGTCTGCTGAAGGACACATTTGTGCTCTGAAACAATTGCTTTAATCCAATCCCTGGAATTAATGTACTCAACATCTGGTGACATTTATCACCGGGAGGGAAATATTGTTAGTACACTTTCACAAAGGTCCTACCACTCCATAAACAGCACCTTTTGTGGTGGTTTCAAGATTTCTGGAATTGTGCAGCAAATTCCGGAATATAGTTCCCTCTCCTCAGAGTTGACATGATCTTGAAATGAAAATAATGTAAAGTAAAGCGATGCAGAGGTTTTCCCCTCGTCATATGTTGTCAGTGTGCAAAACCCATGAGATAGTGCAGAATGGGAAGAAGGCAGAGGGGAGCTATAGGTTATCCACTCGCAGAGCATGTTATCAGACATATCTTGCCAGCTTGGAGGCAACCTGACACTGCTGTGATGGCCTGCAAGAAGGCAAATGACCTTTACAAGCCTCTGGCTGAATATATCAACTCACTTACCAAGAATTCTTTTTGTTTATTTTTGGTCTCCTTGGACCTCATTATTACTGGACCAGCTCCTAGGAGCCAATGTCCACGATGGGTCTACCAGCCATGTTGCTTGGGTCATTTGTGGATCTTAAGGGCATCCTGGAGGCTTGCCCATCTGTGCTTCTGTCCAGTGAGAGGTGTATTATATGCCTTACCCACTTTCCATGTCCCCACCCCCACACTCATTAGTTTACAACAAATAGCATCTCTCCTCTTTGGACCATGCCTTCCGTTAGTGAGTGTCACCAAGCACCCTCCCCCTGGATGGGAACATTCATTCATTCCTGCCACTTCATCAGTCACCCCTACCAAGCATCTTTGAGCTGACTATCTTGTGATCTCTTCAATCTAGCTTAGTTCCCAGGTCCTACCACATTTTGCTACCTTAATGTCCTTAAGGGTGCCAGAAGTCCAGGGCAGATGTTAGAAGAGGAGAGTATTGTGTTTGTTGGGGCTTAGGATCCAGAACTTATTGTTTCATATGTCTAAATTCCACTCCTTCATTTTGGATCAGATGCTGAAAAAAAATTGAAAATGCTTGCAGACCTCCTTGAATCTGTAGCCCACTGCAATTTTGATTCTACTGATGCTGTAGCTGGACCTGCAGGCTCAAGTATGTGCCTGCACATTATGTTATAGCTTAGATTTGCTCCCTTTAAATAAGAGATTGAGAGTGTTATCCTTGATGCTCAGTTTTAGAGAGGGGTGCATTTTGTGCAGTCCTCTGAGGGCCTGGTTAGTGATCTGCTGAAGATGGAGCAGGCCATCGCCACTGTGGAGGATTGCTATAGTCCCTTTTTATGTTTCTTCTTTCCCAGACCTAGCCATGCATAAGGACAAAGAAGCCCTCCTCCTCACGCAAGGAGTGCTCTAAAACATCATGCTGTTCTGAAATCTCTTAATGGAATGATTCTGCTGCTTCAGCTGCAGCAGCCCTGTCTGTGGTCAGGGGCTACCAGTGCAGGAGGTTCATTGAGCCATGATCAAGTTCCCCATTGTTCTTGTGAGTTACAGGCCCATACTTTGCTGTAAGAAGGTGCAGAAGTTGTTCCTCATTTGGAGCAAGGTTGGGCATTCTTGGTCCTGAAGGGGGTGGCTCAGCAGAGTCCCGCTCTAGATCTCGGGGACTATAACCAGAACATCCAGTTTGGTTTTGGAAGGTGACTGCTCATGAGGTCTGTGACATCCTCCCTCTCTGGGCCAGTAATCAAGGAGCCTGAATCGTCACCACTGACACTGAAGAGGCACGTTCACTTGGAACAAAAATAGATACACTCAGTATTTCCAGATGCAGCTCTCTGCATCAAGCACATTTTCCCTTAAGAGCACACAGGGAACACGCTAAGTCTCACCCCCCCCAAGGCTCTGACAATGGTAACCAACTATACTGAGTGAAATTAATATTAATACAAATGATTATGTTAGGAAATAAAGCTTTCAGGAGTGGCCACAATGCCGCCAAACAGATGTAAGCCCTCTCAAAATTTGAAATATTCTCTAAAGGACCAGCCACAATGAAAAGTTTAAATTTAATAATAAATAATAAAAGAACATGAAAGTACTAAATATCTATTTACAATAAACATCAGAGATTCAGTCACAGGAAGTATTAAAGTAACATAGATGAATAGGTTCACACAGGTACAGAAAAACAGTACTTAACTAATCTCACTATATTTTCCTGACTGATCTAAAGAATCACTATTCCCTATTTCAATTACTAGAGCAAGGCAAGATGAAGTAGGTGAGTTATCCTTCTTTGTCAGGTTCCAAAAATGGAATGTTCTGAGACTTCAGTCTTACCTAGTATTAAAATATCATATTAGTGATGGATTACAGAATGATATCGCATACATCTTGTCATCTGACTTCTCGTTCCCATGCTACCACCATGGCTAGAAGCTGCCAAGATTTAGCACATATGTCTCAATAATACACACACACATAGAGCTTGCTTAGATCTGTTGTAGCTTCTGGAAGTCATAAAATAATTTCAAACCTCCATCTTTCCAGAATAGCAATGAGTTCACCCCAAAGACATAACAGAAAGCTTCCTAGTACAGACTTTCTTGTCTTTCGCTGCATTGAGTACTGTAAGATATAATCTTTCTGGCCTAAGCTAGGTAATTTAATTTCAAACTATTTTCAAAGTTAGGTGGATTGAGGTTAACGTCTTCTCTTTCAATATCCTCTGTTAAAACATATACATTTAAATGGTTACAATAATACATGTATATTTCTCTTTCTGTTCAGCAGGGCACACTGTTCTTACATTTTTAACACAAGCAACTTTATAAATACATTTTCAGTACAAGCATCTGTACAAATCAGTTGGATATAGAAATGACATATAACTCTTTACACAATTCCAGCTAACTGTGCAGCATATGTTACTCATCCACTGCTCAATTTCTCCTGGCATAGCTGGCAATACCTCACATTGTCACCATCCAAGACACTTGGATGGTTTCACTGGGCATGATGTTTGCCTTTGTGCACATCATAGCTTGGAATGCACAAACTGCTTTTCAGTGTTGCACTGAAAGGGAATCATTCCCAGTATCAATTATGAACATTTAGGTTTTCTTCTGCACCTAGAGTACTTTCAAAAATGGCTACTATGGCCAGAGTTTTAGCAGGAGAAGGACTTTTATGTGTTCCTTTGTTCAAATGGCTAGCTTCCAGGAGACTGGTCTAATGATTCTGTAAAGATCACTGCAGTGGGTACTCCTGTATCTACATTGTCTGGCAATAACCATAATGTGGGGAAATCCTGTGTGAATCCTTTATGGGAAACCAACTTCATAAAAGTGGAGCTTGACTGTTTTCCATGCCAGGCATTTCTACTCTGTGAAAGGCACATGAAGTCATTTGGATAATGCAGGGCAAGGTTGAGGGCCAGAATCTGTTACCCTTTGTGAGTTTAATGGCCTCCATGGTCTTCATGGTGCTATTTACATCCTGAGGATGTGCATTTTGCTGTATACTGTGAAGTGTCAATGGTTGTAGAAGCATTACTACTCTCAGATCTTCTCCTGGTTTCTCATCCCAGTTTCCAGACCTAGGTGTGCCGGAGAAATCCTGTCAACCTTTCAGTGGAACTTTAATTTCTATAAACAACCTGTCAGAAGTATTGTCAACAGATACTTCACTGATGGTGTGGGGTGCTCAGCTTTACTCCCAGTTGGTTTAATGAGCGCCACCCACCCTAGAAGGGGGAGGGGTTACACAGACATTTGGAGTTGTGGTAGTCTTAGCAGCCCAGACAGACTTGCCAGATGGCCAGTTTGCTCTGTGGTACCGGTTCAGGGAGAGGAGTGTGCGTCCTAGACCCTGCACAGAAAGAGGAGATGCACATCTGGCTATAGACAAGAGCATTACTCTCTCAACAGTGCACATTAGAGTAGAGATAAACATACTGGACTATCTGAGCTGCTGTTCAGTTTTGGATCTGAGAGTTAGCGACTGTGCCTGCTGAACATCTTCAAAAAGTGGGGCAGTGCATGGATCAGCAGTTTTTTTCTTCATGGCGTATGGTCTTCCCCTCTTCTGCTTTCTGTAGCAGGGAAAAGGAAATTGTTGTGGGCACTTGCTCCATCTTGTTGCACAGGAGATTCATGTTCTACCTAGTATCATTCCTGCTCATTCTGTTTCATCCATCCCAGCACAGAATGTCCAGAAGTAATTGTCACCCTCATTGCCAAGAAAGGTATAGTTTCAGACAATTGAGTGCCTGGTGGCACATAAATCATGCCCAGTCCTAATCAAGGATTGATCTTGAGGTTGGATGGATAGTTACCTGAACCTTATGAACTGACTCTTAATGTAGACCTTTTGGCCACACTTTATCACTCAAATGGAGCCTTTGAAATTATTTTAACTGCTAGGAAGCCTTCCAGTCAGATGACCTATGACTCTGGGAGGAAAAAGCTGTTAGTCTGAACAAAGCAGTACTCTGTACCACCCGCAGCGAGTTAGCTTGCACATGGTCCATATATCTGTATGATTTGTACATCCATTATTCAACAGTCAGAGTACACATGTCATCTATTTCTGCCCTGTGGAGGGTAAAACTGTAGTCCAGTACTGCGAAGCACTTCTTTAATAGAGTGTTGCATTTCTGTCTTTCTTTAACCTTACCTTCTGTAAGATCCCAGCTTCATGCCAGCTTGCTTAGAGTTGTTGAAATATGTCTCTTTGTAAAACACTCTTTCTGGTAGCTATCTCCTTTGTTTGCAGGATTTTGAAGTTTCAGACACTCCTGTCTAGGGCACCATATGTGGTCTTTTACAAGCTCAGAATGTACTTACGACTAACCCATGTTCCCTTTCAAAAGTGATCTCTAAACTGTTATAATTAATCTGTACATCTGTTTGTTTTTTTTTGTTTTTTTTTTTTTTTTTACTGTGCAGAAACGAGAAAAGATGCTGTTCAGACTCTGGCCATACACAGGCAGCTCTGATTTTACCTGGAATCGGTGCGTGAACATTTAAGAAACCCAAACACTAATTTGACTCCTTTGATTCACAAGGGTAGAACCTACAGTTATCAAACAAACCCCTTGAATTGTTAGCTACATCACCTTTACCATCTGACAGCTGTCTGCCTGCTGGAAAATGCTGTGCTTGAAGGCTGATCCACTTGGCCTTTTCACCCAACATCCAAACATTCTCAGCTGTGACTTCAGGAGCTGAGCTTCCTTGGGTGCATCTGTGCTTTCATGACTGTGATGTCTGAACCTTGTCTCTTGCGCTCTGCTTTGCTTAGTTATACCCAAGTGGTGTACTGCTTGGAATTCATCCAAGCTGCACAGGTTCCATGCCTCTCAACTGTACAGATTTTCGTAGAATGTCCAGATTTTTTGCCTCATATTTTTAGTCTGTTCCTCATAAAATTTGCGGTTTTCTGGCAAATCATTGAAGATTGAAGTTACACAATAATACTAAATAATGACAAACATTTCAGTTTTGGGCTTTATAGCCTTCAGAAAAGACTTAATAATGCAAAACCTGTTAATCTAGCAGTTTTCTAAGTTTACAGGAACAATATTTACATTATGTCCCTATTTTTGAACTTTTGTCCCCCCATTCTTTCTGGCTTTGTCCAAATTTCTTGCATGGAGAGGCTGAGAGGTATGTGCACAGCTCATCAAGGATGATCAATAATGTTAGATATAACAGATACATTTTTACATTTTCAGTTGATATGTGAGATATCCTCTGTCTTGCCATCCTGCCTCAATTGTTGGGTGTTCCTTGTTAGTTGGCCCAGTACATACTTCTTTATATTTTGTTAGTGCAGGTGCCAGCTCTACATTGTTATTTCCTAAGTGGCATGCCCAGGGCAAGGCATGCTAGTACTTGACATCATGTATGCCCAGCACTGACTGCATGCATGCCTCTGATGTAGGAATTTTCAAAAAAATGCCAGATTTTAATTCACTGAGTGAATAAACCCAGCCATAGCAAGATAGGCGACATCAAGTGTGGTGCTGGTGTAGATCAACTGTCTGATACAGAAAAAATGTATCTGTACTTTATTATATGCTCCAAAGCAGTGTACTCGATGGCATTGGAGTTCTTGATTGAAGAAGCTCTAGGATTTTGACAGGCTGTCTTTCAGCTTGTGGCATTGATTGAAGAGGGAGTCCCAAACTTAGCTGCAGTCAGAGAAGTGTATTGGAGAGAAGGCCATGGCTTCATCCAGCATTATAGGATATACAGTCCACAAAATAGGTCAGTAGGGAAATATCGGAAGCACACAGTTGTATGATTTGTGAAACAATAGGGTCAGCAAAACAGCTCTGTCGTTATGGAGGAGGGAAAGCACTGAAGATTACAATGGAAATAGGCAGTGGTACCACACGCTATACTTGAATTCTGTAAAGATCACTACACCAAAGGAAATATGAGGACAGGAAAATGGGGAAGTAGTGTGAGAATATGGAGAGTGATTGTTGATTGATGATTGTGAATATGAAAGATGTGAACTGAAGTATGTCTACATCATTAATGTCCAAGAGCACAGGAATACTTAGATCACTCTGTGTTGTTAATTCTTCATTGTAATGCTGAAATACATGTCTTGGAAAGATTAGTCCTGGGCCTGGACTCAGTACTCGAAAAATGAACAGAATTGTAAATTTCAAATTTAGTACTGGCAACCATTTGGAAGAAAGTAACTTTTGTGACTGATGGCTCACAAAAAGCATGCCAAATTCGCAGTTTTACACTTTGGATGAGAAATCTTTGGCAAAAAGAAGGCCTCAGTTAATACTACATTATAAAATCTACATATTTTGACTTCAGGTGATAAATGTTTGACAAAAAAAGGCTGCAATAAAACCATATCATAAAATTTACAGATTCAGACTTTAGGTGGGTCATCCTTGGCATAATACAATATAATGTAAGCTGAAATGAGGGTCATATAAAAAATTGAAAAAAGTCCACATGTCCTTGTGAAGGCAGTGCACATGTTTTAGATGTGGATCTCTAAACAAAAAGAAAGTTGACTGTGGCTTTTTTGTGGAAGTGGTAGAGAATGAAGTTAGAGACAACTTGATGGTAATTAGAACACAAAATGGAACTCATAATTGGCAGAGTAGTGTTTTGGCTAAAGCAGAAGGGGGGAAAAAAGCACACAGATCTCCAAAGACCCAAACCAAGGACAGTCTGGTTCTGTATTACCATGCAAGAATAATAGGGTGAGTCTTGGAATGAGTAGCCTTAGAAGTGATTTCTTTAGACTTTGATCCTTTAACAGGATCTTTGTTTTGTAATACTCTTAGCAGTAGGGATGAAAAACATTTTGATGAGTAGGATCACTTTGTCACCTTGTCTTCAGAGATTTAACAGTCTGTCCTCATCACCCTGTAATAAAGAAAATTGAAAAAATGGTGCATACAGAAATCTCCTGCATAAATACAGTATTTTGTCTCACTAGTAATACAGTTTTTGTACAGGTGGAAGGACAATGACTTGCATGTGAATACTAGCTTCAGTCTACATGCAAAGGTTGTATCCCTGGGACTGTTTTCATTGACCTAACAAATGTATTCAGCCTTGCTAACCACCACTGTCTCCTAACAACACTACAATACTCGGAAGAATTTGGGTCAAGTATATCAGTTTGTTTTCAATGTACAAATCCATCCCTGTCAGTATTGTCCACCCCATCTCATCCCTGCACCTAAGTTCTGAAAGGATCAACACAGACTCCACTTCCTTTTTCTTTATCAGTCACCTGCAAGCTTCCAGGCTGAAGTTTCTGACCTCTTTATGTTCTTTATACAGGTTATTTTGCTATTTTACAAATACTTAACTTCCTGCACCTCCATTAAGAACAATTGAATTTGATGTGAAGAAGCAGAAAGGGTTCAAAGCAAGTGTTTCCTTGTCTGCCTAAACAAGACTAAAGCAGAGATTGTTGGGATTTAGACCAAGTCACATCTTAAACACATTCCTGTCAGATGGTCTGTCAAACACCCTATAGGTCACAAGTTTGTTACCAGAAGCTAATAAATATGTTTGCATGTGGTGATTAGTCTGTCACATCTGACTATCACACAAAGCAAACATAATCTAAGATCAACCAAATGTTCCAGATATGAAGATAAATCTCTTGTCTTCTCACATGGCAAATGTGGAATCTGTAAAGTTTTTTTTTTAACTTAGCTAGGGTATGTTGCTCTGTTTAGGGCTTCTGCCTCCCATGAGCAGAAGATATTTCATACTAGGTCTGACAGAATATGGCAGAGAGCATCACCACTGAGTTATACAGAAAGCCATGTGACTGCCTGTCAAAGAAGAAATGCATCTGTTGCTTGGAACCTTCATGCTTAAACTCCAAAAACTGGAACCCTGACCCTGCCTTGCAAAGTGGGCTATCACACAACTCCAGCCAAAGACAACTTCTAAACATACTCCACTAAAACAGTTTTACTAACGTCCTCAGAAGCGGTTGTCAGTCTAGTAACCACTCATTTATTTTGAGAAATGTGAGGGTTCATTTCCATTGTCTCCCAGAGGATTCTCCGATTTTAAACAATTCTGTAGTGACATAATGAAGCATCTTACTGACAAATTTTAAGTTGTTTTGACAAGGCCACTATTATTGATTGACTTGTTTCCTTGCTGCTGTCTTGTAGATTACTTCAGTTTCAGGTTGCATATTTTTTTCTCATTGCTGTTAACTGTCAATTATGTCTGCTCATGTGTCTTGGATGCTGTGTTTGAACAGTACTGTACTTTAGAACCTGAACAGTTGCAATGACATCAGTTTGTAAATTTGGCTATTCAGATATCATAAATACTAAAGCTGCTGTGTACTACCAACGTGTAGAAATATGGTTTTATACCAAGGCCATGTCTAAAGTTCTTTTTTTTTAAATTGATATGAGTGCCAGTAAAATAGAGAACAGACCGACACTGAGAGATGGATAGAGAAACAGATAGTGAAAAGGCAGCAATGTTGTTCAAGGCATGCTGCAATATTTTAACATGCTAAAAAAATCACTGAAGTTTGTCAATTCACTCACACACACCCCAAGAGATTATTTACCATGTCCCCTAATGGGAGTTGGTAAAATATTTCTTTTAATTTTATTGGTGAATCTGATGAGACAATAACATAAGTCAGCAGGATAAATATTTGTTAGGGTGCAAGACTTCCAGATATTTCAGAAGGCAAATCAAAATGAAATAAATGTCTAACATGTTAATAATACCAAAATTGCATGATTCTACTTAGGATGTTTTTAACATGTTCTGACAGCATACTTCCAGATCCCCACAGCAGTGAGGAAGTTTGCTCATTCAGAATGCTTAAGAAGCTCCTGGTTGTAGTAATCATTTTATAGTAATATTAAAAAATAAATACATCCCTGGCAGGAGATTACATCGTATGCTTTTAAGATGACAGACCTGGCAAACTCTTGTGAGCTGAACAACTGTGTCTTACTTGGGTTCTCATAGGCAAACAGATGCTCTCCAAATGTGTACCTTAATGGTCTAGGCTGAAATTCATGAAAAAATATAATTTTGTATGGCATTGCCCTCTGATACATTGACTGGAACCACCACAGGTCAGTCCTTCTGGAGATTTCCTGTTTCGCATATGTATTAGTTTAGAGAGGCCCAGTAATCTGTAGCACATGCCAAACCGGCACTCGTTCAGGCTAAGGATCTACTGCTAGTGCTCAAGTATACACAGTGAGTCATAAGGCTGTCGCACAATCCGCTAACACACATGCACGATTGTGTATGGCATGTATGCAGCATAAATACAGTGTATGCACAAGGATCTCTGGAATAAAGTGAGTTTTGTTTCTTATTTTTCCCCAGTGTGGCATAAAAGTACCTTTAGAAGAAGCAGTGCTGGCCAAACAACAAAGTTCTGCTACTTGCTGAATGTTTGAAAATACATGTCCTCCATCCAATTCAGCATTCACTGGGGTATCTCAATAGGCATTGTCCTAAGCCCACCGTGATTCTTCATTTTTTATAAATCAGCTCCCTGGAGGCTGCTTGATACTGCATTTTACAGCAGTAATGTGCTTGTCGCCGGGAACAGTTGTTTTGCAAATAAAGCCATATAGTTTAGGCAGTATGGTAGGAATCTATCTGTATATGGCTGCAGGGCAGTAAGCTGATTATCAGTAGTAAACAAAGTAATGTAGCGCTTTTGGGTATTTCAGTTTGTGACACTAAACAGTAGACTTTGTGTGTCTGGTGGTTCATTTAGATTTCCTCTGTTTTAATACACATAAGTTATTATTAACCTGCAAAATCACTGTCCATTTCCCCTTTGCCACAATAAATTCTGCAGGGTGATGTCCTTTGGTTTATGGATCCATTTTTTTTCCTGATTGCAAGGCTTTACTGGGATAAGGTTATCTCACAACTATATTACTGCAAAGCTGTCATTCTATTCTCAGATATGCAGATGCATAACCAGTCTACAGTTTTGTACTCTGACCCTCCTAGAGGATCCATCATTATCTGCTCTAAGAAAAAATAGTTTGTCTCTCTGTCCCAAGAAGGAGAGAAAAAAATAGTTGTGTGAGTAAACTTACCATAACAGTAGATGTTCAAATGATCGTTGCTGCAGTAGCCTTGGCTATATATGGGTAGTATCCTGCCAAAGATATAACAGACAGACATCTTCTAGATCTGCATGGCACATTCTATGTGCCCAAAACATTAATCAGCTCAAGCTGAGCTGACTAAAAACACTGGTCTGGGACCAAGCCATTCAGAGCTTTCATGCCAAAAGATAAAGAAATGGAGGCTGAGCCCTAAGATGACAGTGCTAAGAACAACAAAAAAAAGTGCCCACATCTTGGCATAAACAACACACCAAAAAACAAGGGGGGTGGAGGGAGGGAGTGGCCACTGCAGTAGTGATCATTCAAACATGTGCTGCTATCCTAAGTTTACTTATACTGTGTTAATCATATTGATCACTGTTGCAGTAGCCTTAGCTGTATCAGCAGATTGCTATAGCTTACTACATTTTTGGGAGGTAAAAACGGAAGAGGTCCATGACCCCCTGGAGAATGGTCTTAGCATAGCCTGATCTAGACCTAGAGAAGGAATCAAGCTTTTAATGTCTTGTAAATGTATGTATACAGGACCAAGTTGCTGCTTTTAGAATACTTCTAGAATCCAAACCATGCCTTGGCTTCATAGATGAAGCCAAGACCCTGTTAGAGTGGGCCTTGACCTTCCTGGAATAGTTTTGTTGTGGTAAGTATAACAAAAAGTAATAGCTTTAGACAAACATTTGGAAATAGTCTGTTTTGACACATATTGCCTCCTTTTTACCTTCACAAGAAACAAAAAATTAATCTGAATATCTGAAAGATTCATTTACGCCAAGATAGTACCTGAGTTGTCTGTGGACATCCAAGGTATTGAGTATCCTTCCTCCCTCATTTTAAGGCTCTGGAAAGAAAACTGAGAGATTGATAGTCTGGTTTAAAGTAAAGTGGGATACCAGTTTAGGCATAAAGTAAAGATTAGTTCTTAAAGAAACTCAGTCTCAGTTGAAAATGAGATCAGGTTGACTCACCATAAGAGCTGGAAATTCAGATACTCTTCTCACAGAGGTCAGAGCATTCAGTAAAACAGTTTTTCATGTTAAGAACCTCATGTTAGCCAGATTAGCTGATTCAAATGGAGCAAGTGTGAGCTTCTGTAACACAAAATTAAGATTCTAAGGAAGGGCCACCAGTTTTCTGGAGGCCTCTTATGCAAAACCCCTTTCAAAAATATTTTAACATGAAAATGCATTGAAAGAGGAGAATCCATGGGCTGTCGTGTTGAAATGGCTGATTAAGTGAACCTCGATAGAGGATTAAGAAAGGCCAAAGGATAGTAATTCACACTCATTTTGTAAAACCAGAATGGGTGCTGGTACCAATTAGAAAATCCTTTCCATTTGCCTTCATTAGTATCTGCTGCACATTCTCACTAAACAGGTACCTAAGGGGAATTAAGACTTTATCATCCAGGCTGTCAGTTGAAGTTGATTGATGTTGGGGTGTATCAAACACCTCTGATTTTGTGTGAGTAGATCCGTTCTGTGGGGAAGCTTCTAGTAATTACCCCTGGCCATTTCCAAAAGAAGACAGAACCACTGTTGCCTGACCCAGAAGGGACTCAACTACAGTGTTCCTTGGGGGATTCTTTCTGAATCTTCAAAAGTACCCCTGATATCAGTGGAAAGGGTGGAAAATGTACAGAAACATTCCTGTCCAAGGAAAAGAAAAGGCATCTATTTTCCAGGCCTTCTTGCATGGAGTCCTAGAGAAGAATCTTGCCAGTTGATTGTTCACAGGGAGGTATTTAGGTCTACTTGAGGTACTTCCCACAGATGGATGAAATCTTGGAAGACCCCATGATCTAGTTTTCATTCTTGAGAGTCTGCCCATGTCCAGCTCAGCTTGTGTGCCATGCATTTTTGCTCTTAGAGTGTAGGATGCCTGTAGAATGAGATTATGCTGAGAAGCTATATCCCAAGCTAACATGGCTAGTTTACAAAGGTGGTATGATCTGGTTTCCCATTGCTTGTTGATGTACCTCATGACTGTGGTATTGTCTGTAACAACTTGAAGAGGTCCTGCAGACCCAAGATGAAGAGTTGAGTGCCTTGACCAGGGAAAGTTCTCTTTTATATTTATATGCTTGCATATGTCCTCTGTGTCCCACAATCCATGCACTTTTATCCCTCCTGGAATTACTGCCATAGCAAAGTCTGAGTTGCCTGGGGTGACTTACTGCTTTGGAGCATGGAGGGAAAAGGGGAGACTTGGATTTAGAGGCATTTTATGTTGCCACCAAGTGATCTCTCTTCTGATAAACTCCAGTACTGAGATTTAAAAAAAACAAAAGGATGTTGGTGATGGGACCAAAACTTAAGATACCATTGTATCTTTCTCATTTGGCATCTGGCCAGGGATATTATGAGAATCATAGATGCCATGAGACCCAAAATCCTGAGCTATTCCCTTGCAGTGACTAAAGTCTGAGAGGAAAATTTTAGAAAGAGATCTAGATATAGATCTATTTTTTTTTTCCTGTGGATAAAAAGCTCTTTGAACTGATGTGTGTAGCTGACACCCAAGGAACACAATACTGTGTGAAGGAGTCAAAAGAGACTTTTGAATGTTGTATTGGAATTCCAGAAATATTCCCGACACTTTGAAAAAGACTGTAAAGTTAAGTAAGTCATCTAAATATTGAAAAGTGCGGATACCCTGTAGCCTGCAATGAGCTATGACTGGAGCTAGACACTCCGTGAACACTGTTGGTGAAGTGAATAGTGCAAAGGGTAAGGTCGAGACCTAATTATGTGATCTAGACACACTACACACAACCTTAAGAAATGGTTACAATCTGGAGGAATAGGGATCTAATGTTAAGCATCTTTTAAATCTAGTGTTACCAGGAAACGTGAATGAGGAAGAAGAGGTGACAGGTTGTGAAGTGACAGCATTTTGAACTCTGGCACTATTGCAAACAAGTTTAGGAAAGAAAGTTCCAGAACTGGTCCTCAAGAATTTTCTTTCTTCAGCACTAAAAGCATCCTTGAATAAAAACCTTTCCCATCTGTGAGTGATGGACCCGTTCTATCACTCCCTGGGGCAACATGTGTTGAAAGAAATAATCTGGTCTGGTGAATTTGGAATTACCCCCTGTAAAGGTGGGATTTCCTCCCACTGCCTTCTTCAACCTTGATGAATACTCTTCAGAACCCATTTGTGTGAAACTATCTGGTACCAAAGAGAAAAATAGATTCATACATTCTGTAAGGGAAAATGGACTGGACAGTCCTTGGTTTTAAGGGATACCTGAATTATTTTTGGAACCCCCTTGCTATTTCTTCATAAAACATTTGTTAATCCACATGTTGAGCCTCTTTATTTTGTTTTTTTTTCCCTCACCAAAATTGGATGAGGAGTTAGAGAAAAAAAATACTGGAAAAGGAGGGCTGAAAAATCGTATAGACTCCTTGTATCAATTTACCCCTGTCATCAGTCTTTTTGATAACTTCTGCAGCAAAGGAAGAAAAATTAAATCTCTTGCTGAAGGAAAACTTAAAATCTCATTTCTCTCATTATCTGGGAGGTTCTGAAAACACAGTCAGGCAAACCTCCTCAAAACATTACAAGTGACCGTATCCCTGGAAGAAGTGTCAAGAGTCATACAGACACTGTAAACAGTGAGTCATGATTTGTATAGTGAAAGAAACTAAAATTTAAGGCAGAATTTCCTGTCAAGAAAAAAATCTAGACAAAACATTTCTCATACCTTTACAGTTAGAATAAACTTTAGCATATGAATGAGCCTGACAATTCAAAATTCTGAAAATCAAAGTTGCAGAAATATACATTTTTTTCCCATGCTTATCAGTAATCTTCCCATCTTTGTCAGAAAGAGTAGAATTGCAATTAACCGAATGCTTGGCAGTAGAAGGATTAACTCAAGCTGCAGCTGCTGGGTCAAGTTGGGAAGAACTTAACAAAAATTTAAAAGACTGAAGAGCGTTATACAATCTGTCTGCCTTTTAGAGGCTGCAGGCTATCAGGAAAATTGCAGGCAGTGGCATACACATCCTGCAGAGCTGATAGAACTGGTATTATGGGTGAAGGTTCTGGAAATCTTTCTGTAACAGCTCAGTTTTTTTTTCTGTGGGACTGAAACCTCAGTGTTCTCCCACTGGCAGTAGTTTCGGAGAATGAGAAACCCCCACAGGGATAATCCGAAACTGGCTGTCCTCTGAGTCTGAATCAGAAAACTGAAGAGAAAACCCTGTATCTGTCCCTTCACCTTCCCATCCAGACTCAGAATCTTGAATTTCTTCAGGAAAAGTGGGCATCAATCTTTCTCTTACCTGAAACCACCTTATTTATTTTATTTTATTTATTATTTGTTGACATTTGTTGACTTGGAAAGTCCACTGGGCAAGAAACCCATTTTCAATGGAGGCCCGGGGAGAAAAGATCCACAATATGCATACAGTACAACAAAAATAAAAGGTCAAATATAGAAAAATTATACATTAATATAGAACTACACACACTGAAATACAGAACTAGCACAAAAATATATATAAATATATACATAGCTTTGGACAGGGATATAGGTACAGTATGAATTGTTAAAATATGTTGATATTATCACGCAGTAGAGATGCCAAGTAGATATAGTTCAAATCAGAGAAACAGATTTATCTGTGTAGATTCAGACTGTATAAATGCAGGAGAGTATTAGTACAAGAAGGAAGAGAGTTAAATATGAAGGTTTAGAGTAGGATCTGAAAAGTGAGATATGTAGAATTAAGGAGGCTTGGTCTGTACTTTACAAGTGCAGGTAGGATTTTTTTAGATAGTGAATATTTAGAGCAGCTTTAAAGGGTGTTGGGGAGTCTAGCTGAGTAATGCAGGAAAGGAGGGCATTCCATAGTTTGGCAATGCGATAGGAATATAGGCAGTGTCCAACTCTTTTTTTTTTTGGGTTTGGTTACTTTTAATAGTTGCTTATTTGTGGACTAGAGGGTTCTATTAGGGATGTATGTGTGCAAGATAGACTGAAGTGCAGGGCAGTTGTTGGGTTTAAATATTAGTTTGTGGGCAAGATTTAATTGTGTGTAGTAGAAATAAAAATTCAAGCCAAGGCAATGCTTAAATCCAGTCCTTATAAAAAGGATTAGTAGCCTGAGTTAAACCCTGAGCCAAACTCAGTAAACTACTCCTGTCTAAGGAAATTTGAAGAAGAGTAATCCATGTTTAGTTTTCTCATTTTATGACATTAAAAACAGGGCCAATAGTGTTATTAATAAAAGCAGCTCCCCCAGGAATATGCATAACATTCTGACTAAACATGGAATTCTTCACAGTTACCTCTCCCAAAAAAAAAAAAAAAGCAAAAAGTGCTTTCCCTTGCCCACTGTCAGGACCCCAACAGCCACAGAGGGCATGCCTGCCCCCCCAGTTCATAGCAGTTGAAGGTGCTACACCAGAGGGATCCAGGTAAAAGATGAATGGTTTGAGGAAAAAGCTATGGCCACAACAGTGTCCCCCACCTGCAGCCAATGCAAATGGCTGGCCTGTTGTGCTGGCAAAGGCTGTTTGCTAAAGTGTTTCTTTTTGTGGCTGGAAGTAGGACCAGCTGTGGGACCAGTAGTTTATTCCATGTTCAAGCTGAAAATGGTTCCTTCCTGAGGAAAACAAGCAGCAAAACCAGTAAAAATGTATAAAGTGTTTATAAATCACTTTTTCACACTAAAACATAGTGAAAAGCACGTTAAAACACTTTGCCAGCCCCCTAAAAGTAAATAAACACAATTTTTTCACAGGAAAAACGCTTTTTAGTTAAACAACTTTTGAACTGACAGCAAAAATGCGTTCTCATTTAAAAGTACATTTAAGTCTCTCTAAATGCAAACGCCTAGCTTAAAATAACTTTCCCAAACAGGAAAGTACAATGTTTGTTTGTTTGTTTGTCTTTTTGGCTTTTCCTGGTTGGGGGTCGCCACAGCAGAACTCCTGTCCGCTAATGATTGGCAGTAGATTTTTATGGTGCCAAGTTGCCAGCCCAACCTTCAGCGAAGGCACGCCCATTCACGCATGTCTTTCGGAGGCCACTCGACCGCGGGGAGGACATGCAGACTCCACTTAGAAGGCACTCCAGCCGTGAATCGAACAGGAGAACCTCTTGCTTGCAACAATGCTACTGCTGTACCACTGCAGCTTCAAACAGGAAAGTACAATAATGCAAACAATTTTTGTTTTAATGTGGAAGGTTTTCCCTCAAAGGGTACTTATCTGCAAAGGAACAGCACAAGCCAACCTAAATCCTTAAAAGCCTGCACTGATGCACTATCTTTAATGGCGGGAAATCTCTGAAGGGCTTAGAGTTGATGCCCAAATCTGTCTTTTCAGTCAGCTCAGCTGACTACCAGCTTGGTTGTGTGCATGGTGCCCTGAAGCTCTGGACGCTGTCCAGTTATTGTGTCCTTGGCAGGGATAAATGCTACTGCAGCAGTGATCAATATGATGAACATGTGCTTTAGGCAGTCTTTCAGAAACTTAACTGAAAAGGTATGCCCACCTCCTGAATCTTAGGTTCATAGGTAGGTACTAGGCTGTCTGTCCAAGGGCATTTATAAGCCTAGCCAGAGTGTGTCGGCTTTCGCCGCCCCATTGATTAATTAACTGAGCCTCTGTCAAGCAGAGCCAATGAAGTGATCCTTGAGTGTATTTTCTGTTACCCATCCACTCGTCAAGGCTTCTCTTGAAGAGTGTTAGTGAAGGGCTCTGCCTAATGTAGTTAGGAGTTTTGTTGCAATGCATGGGGAGTCCCTGTGACAGGAATCTATCCCTCCAGCATGTTCTATTTATTGTTGTGGTGAGGTTTAGCTTACTAGAGCGCATGATTCGCAGTGACTGGGATTTCTTTAGGTGGAGCATGTCCATCAATTCTGAGTTGGACATGGCTTTGTAAGTCAGGCAGAGATCACCTCTGAGTAAGCGATATGCCACTGAGTACAACCGGAGTTTTTTCAGTCGGGCTGCATAGGATGTATGTTTGAGGCCAGTAATCCTCTTGGTGAGGTGCTTTTGTGGTCTTTCCAGCTGTTGGAAGTGTCTCGTGAGGTACATCCCAAATGGGGCATTGTACTCTATGATGGGTCTGATAAGTGACAAGTACAGGGGCACTATAACCTCTTTATTTCTAGATGCGAACCCCTTAGTAATTAGATGGGCCACATAGAAGGATTTCCTAACTACTTTGGCAATATGATTGTCAAAGGAGAGATTACGATCTACCTGGGTCCCAAGATCTCTTATTACCTCTTCTGTATTAAGTGGGCTGCCACCTATGTGGTAATTCGTGGGTGTTTTGTTTTTCCCAAACATTCTGACTGTGCATTTTTTGGCATTTAGCTTAAGGCCATGACTTTGACACCAGGTGTCAAGTCTCAGTAAGGCCTTTTTGAAGGATGTCTGTGTCAGCCAGAGAGTCAATTATGGCTCCCAGTTTGCAGTCATCAGCGAACTTGGTTAGCCATAGTCCTCCTGTGTTTGCCTGTACTTCTGAGAAATATATGCCGAACAGTAGGGGTCCCAGAACCAAGCCTTGCGGGACACCACTTGTGACTGGTTTACAGTTGGACCTGGAGCCCGCTATTCTTACCGTGTGAGTTCTGTCTGTAAGCCAGTTGGCAACCCATCTTGTGATGTAGGGGTTTATGTTCAGGCTGGTGAGTTTTTCTATAATACCCGAGCGAGGAATGGTGTTGAACGCCTTGGCGAGATCAAGGTAGGCTGTGTGAAGCACCTTTCCTTCGTCTATAGCCTTGGTGACTGTCTCGAAAAAGTCAACCAGGTTTAGTAGGCATGTTCTGCCCTTAACAAAGCCAAACTGGGTCAGGTCAAGTGTTTGGAGGTTCCCAATGTCTCTGTTAATGAGTTCCATGATGATGTGCTCCATAGTCTTGCAGACCAGGCTAGTCAGGCTTATGGGGCGGTAGTTACCAGGGTCAGTTGTAGCCCCTCCTTTGTGGAGTGGAATAACCGTTGTTGTGCACCATTCTATGGGCATGTAGCCTGTGGAGAGGCTGAGGTTGAACAGCGTGTTTAGGTGGGGGGTTAGTTCATTCTGTAGTTCGTGCAAGATGCAGCCTGGGACACCATCTGGCCCCATTGATGCTGTGTTTTTGAATGTTGAAAGGGCTGATGTTAAGTTGTCTATCTCGCCTTCATTCTTGCTGGATGGGTTCGGAGCCGACCTCGCCCGACTCGCCACTCTAAAAGCTCGAGAGTTGGTTCCACCGGCTCGAGGCTCCCCTTATATCCCACAATGCTAGGCGAGAGTTACCTCAGATCTCGTTTGCCGCTACAGCTTCGAGGTTGGTTTTTCTACCGGTTCTTGGTGAGTGACTTTTCTTGTGAAATTAGTCTTTCAAAACCCCTTTAATTTTAATATATTTACTTAATTCCCTTAGTTTAGAGTAAATTTTATCCCCTTCCAAAAAAATTTTCCGTTTTTTTCCCTCAAGAACCTTAGGTTCTTCCCTTGGGCCTACAGGCCTTTCCTTCCCTAGTGGAGTGTGTGTGTATTATTTTATTTTAAAATCCTAGTTACTGGTTTTATTATATTTTAACTTGACAGGGTGTAACTAGTGTGTTTGTGTGTGTGTTTTGTGTACACCTGTTAAAAAATGTCTAAAGAAGCAAAGGTCTCCGGATTCAAGAAGTGTGATGCGTGCTGTCAGAAAATGTCTCTGACAGACGCTCACACTTCTTGTGTCTACTGTCTGGGGCCTTTGCACCTGCAGGACTCCTGTGCTGTGTGCCATGGCTTCAGCCCCAGGGTCCTGCAGGAAAGAAAGAATAAATTGATTCTCAGAGGCTTACTCAAGCCAGAGGATTCCCTGTCTGTTTCAACAGGGAAGCCCTCTAAGGCATCTAGGTCTTCGGCTCCGGCAACTGAGCCGAGACCTAAGGTTTCTCAACCTCTGCCTTCATCGGCTCCGGCTGGGGCCGATAAGTCTCAGTCCACAGTTTCTGTGGCCCCCTCGCCGGAGCCGAGGTAGTAAACTCCGTGTCGGCTCCGACCAGACCTTGGAGCCGACAACTAGAAGAGGTCCAGGTCACCATCTCTTGGCTCCGTTCATTCGGCTCCAGGATCTCCCCTGCTGTCTGAACGGAGCCATAGATCTCACTCCTCTAGGTCATCGAGGCTGTCGGATCATGACCTTCAGAGGGTAGTGAGTCGACTACTTAAGTCCGAGGCACTGGCCCAGATGCTTCAGAGCCCGACTCATCAGTCGATGCCTGCCCCGGACCATCAACATATTCCACCTTCGAGGCTATTGAGCTTGGAGCCGGGTCGAGTCGGAACCGAGACTGTGATAGCGTCGGAGCCGATACAATTGTCTTCGGCTCCGTCGTCGGCTCCGTTTTCTTCCTTGGAAGAATCTCGGCGCCGGACTTCCCTCGTCGGCTCCGAAGGTGAGTGGCATTGGACCTTGTCCGACCCCCTCTCCCTCTCGGTGCTTGGCGCTGGTGAGTTCGGCTCTGACATCGGCCTCGAGCCATCACTGTCGGTGCCGAGGGGTTCTTAGCTTCTCGGCGCAGGGACCTCTGGCTCTGCCTGACAGGGGTGCATTCGAGGTCATGCGGAGTGTGTTAGAGCCTGGCTCTACTCCACAGTCGGCTCCGTCCGCCCCTCCCTCTACGGTGCCTCAGGCTAAGTCGACTCACTCCCTCATCCCGGACCGCAGAGAGCCAACTCCTCAGGAACCCCCTGTGGGGATTTCATCCTCTTCCGAGGCCTCTCCTGATTTGGCAGAAGAGCCCCCTCGGAAGAGGAAGTGTAAGAGGAAACACATTGACTCACCTGAGTCCATCACATCAGACACAGATTTGGATGATTCTAAGGGTTCCCCCCGTTCCCCTTCTGAAGATGTCTCATTTGCAGACATTCTGGAGATCCTTAAACAGGGGAAATTGGCCAGCCCACAACCCTTGGGAGGACGAATCAATGTATCTTGAGGCATTTGGCTCTCGTCCTTCCACCTCCTGGGTGTCCCCCTTGACCCCTCATGCAGGTGGTTGCTAAGAAGGCATGGACGGCTCCTGATTCGGTGGACCCCACTCCCAGGAGACCCTCCAAGTTCATAACAGCTCCAGCAGACAAACAGTTTTTAACAAAAGGAGTTTCTGTGGATGCTATGGTGGTAGCTGCTGCCACTAAGAAGGAGCTAGCTGATCCTTCAGTACCTGTCCATCCACCTAACAAGGAATCTAGGTCCATGGACAGGTACGGAAGCGGATGTTCTCGTCAGCGACATTTACCATGCGTTCGCTGAACTACCTGTGCCATTTTACTCGTCTTCAAAGGGACTTGATCAAGGAAGCGGTGAAATGTTAAGGACCCTACTGCTGCGGGTTTCAAGATAAGATGAACACGCGGCTGGCTACCCTTAACTCCATAACCAACTCCTCCATCGCCTTCTTTCTTACGGCTGATGGGCGAGCAGAGCCGCAGGGACAGGTGTGGCCTTACGTAGGCATGCCTGGATGCGGCTATGCAATTTGCGGACCCCTTCAAGGCGTCTTTCACGAACTCCCGTTTGATGGATCATCTCTTTGGTCCTCAAGTGAAAGAAACCTTGACTAGGTGCGAGACTGATGGCAAGACCCTTTCTGCCGTCGGAGTCCGTTTTCTACTCCTTCCAGGCCTTACTCCAAAGGCCAGAAAGGTGGAAAGATGTGGTTCCGTAAACAATCTCAAGGGACTTAGCCTGACGACAGAGTCGTTTCCGCCAGAGGCAGAGGCGGAATAACAATGATAGACGCCGCCCTAGGGGCAGGGGTCCGCAGAACCAGGGCAATCGGGAAGCCTTCCTGACAAGCCCTTTCAGCATCCCTGAGGTGTTGCCCGACTGCCCATCTTGAGGAGGCAGTCGGGGAAGATTGTCACTGTACCCAGAAGCCTGGCTATCCCTGACTCAAGACAAATGGGTACAGTCCATCATTTCGAAGGCTATTCTATCCCCTTTCTTCGCTTTCCAAATCAGTCAAAAATCCCTTCCAGATGTTCCACCGCTCAAAGGGATCTAGCAGCTTTGGAGATTTCAAAACTGCTTGCAAAAAGAGCAATTCAGCCAGTTCCAGCAGACCAGCAAGGATCCGGAATCTACTCAAGGTTCTTTTTAGTTCCAAAGAAAACAGGGGACTGGAGACCAATTTTGGATCTCAGTATCTTGAACAGATCAGTCAAGAAAACAAGATTTCGGATGGTCACGCTGCAATCCATCCTTCCCCTTTTGGGCAAAGGAAACTGGATGTGCTCTATAGACCTTCGGGATGCGTACTATCACATAAAAATGAACAGGCGCTCAGAAGATTCCTCCGCTTCAGGCTGGGAACCAGTCATTTTCAGTTCAGGGCCCTGCCCTTTGGTCTCACCACTGCCCCCCGGGTGTTTACCAAATGCATGGCAGTGGTAGCTTCTCACCTGAGACGACAGGGATTCCAGGTGTTTCCATATTTGGACGACTGGCTCCTCACAGCTTCCACCAAGCATCTCCTTCTGATGGCCAGAGATTACACTTTTCGCGTTTGTCAAAAGCTGGGTATTTCAGTAAATTGCGAAAAGTCTGTTTTGTCGCCTTGTCGTACTATTACCTACATAGGCGCAAATCTAGATACAATAAACATGTCTGCGAGACTAACACATCAGAGAATAACAGACATTCACAAATTGGTATCACTCCTTTTCAACAACAACAGAATCAAAGCCAGGTTAGTTCTGAAGGTGTTGGGAATTATGGCAGCGGCCATACCTCTGCTTCCATTAGCCAGATACCACATGCGACTCCTTCAATGGATGCTCTTTACTCAATGGTCTTACCAGCAACTTCCAATGTCTCACACCATTATGATCACGCAAGCGTGCAAAAATCATCTCATGTGGTGGATGTCTTCCCCCCAGCTCTTGTCGGGAAGACCCTTTGTTCCACCTCCTCCGGTTGCTACTCTGACAACGGATGCCTCCCTGATCGGGTGGGGGGGGCATTATCAGGGCAGGATGGTCCAAGGCACATGGCAACCAAACGAGTGCCACTTGCACATAAATGTTCTGGAGATGAGAGCAGTGCTTTTAGCGTTGCAAGCCCTTCAAGACTCTCTTCCCTTGGGAACGATTGCAATCCAGACAGACAATATGTCTGTAGTGTGGTACATCAACAAACAAGGCGGAACCGGATCTTACCCCTGTGTCAGAAGCACTCAGACTGTGGCAATGGGCGATTTCTTCTCAGCGTTTTCTGATAGCAGCACATCCCGGAAGTCCAATCAAATTGCGGACAAGTTGAGCAGAGCCATACTCATGCCTCACGAGTGGTCTCTGAAAGACTCTGTAGTGAGAGAAATTTTTCTCAAGTGGGGTCAACCTTGCTGCGATCTTTTTGCTACTCCCCAAAACAGCAAGTGCAGAGAATTTTTCACTCTATTCCCTTTACCAGGCCAACCCAGCAGAGACGCTCTAGTCCAAGTTTGGCCCCGGGGACTTCTGTATGCATTTCCTCCTTTCCCACTGATCTCTCAAGTAATACAGAAAGCTATCGCTCAGAAGGCCTCTTTGATCCTCATTGCTCCTTACTGGCCTCGACAGGTGTGGTTCCCCTTTCTACATCGTTTTCTCTTGGAGCGACCGTGGAATCTGGACCTAGTTCCAGATCTTTTGATCCATCAGTCAGGTCAGTTTCATCGCCCTCCCTCTCTGAACCTCACTGCTTGGTTCCTCCAGTTCCAACCTTAGCCAGGCTTCCTCAATTATCTCACTCTGTTAGAGATATTTTGATAGCTTCCCATAAATCTTCCACTCGAAAGATTTATTTAAGTAAGTGGAAACGCTTCACATATTGGGCTCAAGGAAAGGACATAGATCCTTTCACTGCTTCCATCCAACTAGTCCTCGATTTTCTAGCTGAACTCTTCCATGCAGGTTCATCTCCCTCTACACTTAAAGTTCAATTGGCAGCTATTTCTAACTTTCATGTGGGTATTTCTGAATCTGCCCTAATGTCCCACAAGCTCTGCAAAGCTTTTTTGAAAGGAGTTTTTCTTCTCAGACCTCCTATAAGAAATCCTCCTTCTCCTTGGGACCTAAATTTAGTTCTTGCTTCTTTGATTCTTCCCCCTTTCGAACCTGCAGTCTCCTCTTCTTTAAAATTATTATCATGGAAAACTCTTTTTCTGGTAGCTATTACATCAGCTAGAAGAGTTTCAGAGCTTCAAGCACTCAGCTGTCGTCCTCCTTATCTTTTGTTTCATAAGGACAGAGTATCCTTACGAACTAACCCGTCCTTTTTACCTAAAGTGGTCTCGACGTCAAATCTGAATCAAAGCATTGATCTACCGGTCTTTTTTCCAGAATACTCCAATAGGTCTGAACAAAAATTACACTGCCTGGATGTTCACCGTCAATTGAGGTACTACTTGGATAGGACTAAACAGTTCAGAAAATCTGATCAGCTGTTTGTCTCCTATGCAGAGCAGAAAGGGACTTTCAGTTTCAAAGGTATCATTATCCAGATGGCTAACATCTTTGATTTCCCTTGTATATGAAATTAGACATCAAAAGTTGCCTGATAAACCTAAGGCTCATTCCACCAGAGCTTTGGCTACTTCTTTAGCCTTCCAAGACAGACTGCCCATCGACACCATTTGTGCAGCGGCTACTTGGGCTACTCCTCACACTTTCATTTCTCATTATAAGTTGGATTTAGCTTCTAGGCATAGAGCTAACTTTGGTTCCACTGTTCTCAGGAGTCTGTTCCGTTAGGCCACCCGGGACAAGGTGCTAGGGACGCAGTCCCATCCAGCAAGAATGAAGGCGAGATAGACAACTTAACATATAGAAGTTATGTTCTTACCATAACGTTCCATGTTAGTTGTCTTCTTCTCGCTTCTTCTTCCCACCCTCCTTCCCCCTGGCCTGGACAGACCTAGAGGAGTTGTGATTGTGACCTCTCTTTCTACCACCTCTTTCTTAGACATATGCTATTATGCATATTTCCTGGTTCAGGATGTAGGTCACCCTTCTTTCTTCCTGTTGTTAGAGGTGGATTCTGTTGTTACAGTTATTCTGTTACTATTATAAGCTGGGGTTAGCTTACAAACGAGATCTGAGGTAACTCTCGCCTAGCATTGTGGGATATAAGGGGAGCCTCGAGCCGGTGGAACCAACTCTTGAGCTTTTAGAGTGGCCGAGTCGGAGCCGAGGTCGGCTCCGAACCCATCCAGCAAGAAGAAGGCGAGAAGAAGACAACTAACATGGAACTTTATGGTAAGAACATAACTTCTATTTTTCACCTGTGCTTCTGTGATTTCTGGGATGCTACACTTTTCCGATATTGTTGTGGGCCCTTTTGAAGGTGAGAGGGAGGTGAAGTGTGCACTGAATCTATCTGCCAAGATGTTGGCAATATCAGTAGGTTCAGTATATTTTGTGCTATTTTGCACTAGCTCAGAGCATATCTGTGAGCTGCCACTTGGATTCTTGACATAGCTAAAGAAGGCTTTGTGGTTATCTTTCGAATCCTTGGCTATTTTTCTTTCGAAGTTAGCCTTGGATGATTTTATGAGGGACCTTAATTCTTACTGATACTGATCAGGGATGTCTTTCCTTCTTGGGATTTGTTTTTTTCTGAACTAGTTTCCTCCTTCTGTTGTATAACCTGTTTATGGCAGGCTGGTTTCCTTCTCTTAGGGGCGTGAGTCTTGGTTTTGCTAGGGATGGCATGATCCGTGCATCCTTGTAGGTGCTCATAGAGTGCAATTGTAAAGGATTCTGCATCTTGGGCAGTGTTATCCTTTAGCGTGGGGGCTGTGAAACTTATCACCTCTGCCTTAAGTAAGGTGAAGTTTGCTTTAGAAAAGTTTTTCACTGTGGTTTCCTTGGTTGGGGGTGGTGGTGGGGTGTGGACATCCAGGGTGTTTAGTTTATGGTCTAATCTAACTAGTGACGGGTTGACCTCCGGTACGGAATATCTGTCGCCATTGTTGGTGATGACCAGGTCCAATATGTCGTGGCCTCTGGTAGGGGAGTTTACCAGCTGATCCAAAGTATTTGAGTTGATAAATTCCAGGAAGTGCTGAGCCTGGGAGTTTCTACTCAAGTAGTTTTCCCAGTTCATGGTAGGGTATTTGATATTGCCCAATATCAGGGTGTTCGGTAGGACCTTCATGTTTTCCAGTGTCTCCAGAAAGGCGGAGTGGTGGTCCTGAGTCATGGAGGGTGATCTGTAGCAGGCCACAATTTGCATTGCAGATTTGCCCAGTGTTAGTTGCACATGGATGATCTCAGAGGTATTATGCTGTGCCACTAACCTGGAGGTGTGGGTATCCTTGATGAATATGGATACACCCCCTCCTTTTGTGTTTCGGCCCATGTTCTGTGGCCAAATGTGTGGTATGAGTTGTAGCCCAGTAGTGCTGGAGTGCTGTCTGGAGCGTTGAACCAGGTTTCAGTTACTGCACAGATGTCGGCGTTCTCCATACTTAGGAGTGGTTTGAGCGCATGCATTTTGAGATTTAAACTCCAGGCGTTGAGTAGCATAACCCTCATTTTTTTACCTGTGCTGTTTACGGTGATGGGTTTGAATTTTGAGCCTTGCCTAAAAAAGGCACTATGGGGGCAGCAAGAGCCTTGGCCAGTATTCGAAAGCCAAGGGGTGACATTTGCAAGCCGTCTCTTGTGAAGCAACGCGGCTTGTCTTGCATGTCATCCCAGGCTGACAGACACTGGATCCCCTTTGAATGACACCAGAAGCTTAGCCAATTGTTGAAATTGATAATTTTTTCTTTATGCTGAGGTATCATTCTTGGTGAGGGCAGGATGCTACTCAGGGTCAGGGTCATACCCACCTGTGCTACATGATCAAAGAGCTCTTCCATGTCTCTCTTCATGTAGTCAAGGGAGATACGTCTCAGGTCATTCACACCATCATGAACAATGACAGTCATATTTGTACTTGTTCTGGAGTGACCTGAGTGCTTGTGTTATGTGGCGGATTCTGGCTCCCGATAGGCAGCTAACAGTAACCTTCTCCTTGTCCAGCCTAGTGAGTGGGGCGTCAGTGTGCCTGACTGTTGAGTCACCTATTACTAGTGTGTTAGGTATGTTATTTCACCTTAAGGGCTGTGATTGTGCGGCACATTGATTTTGTGTTTTATGTGTTGTCTGGTTTGTGATGGAAGGTGCAGGTTTTGTGGGTATCTGCTTTGGAGCTCTCTAATGCTTTTGCAGGTTTTTATTTAGAGCCTCCGAGTATGATTTTGTGTATTTATGTGTATTTTTTGCCAGTGCTGGTTTAGTAGGTTTATGTGAGGCTGGAGGTGTGGTGCAAGTGTTAACCTTCTCCTCATGACTATCTGTTCCAGTCTTGGGTGGAGAGACCTTAGCCTCCAGTTTGGCTGTATAATTGCATTTCTCACATATGTTAGTGTTTTGTGGTAGGAGGAGAGGGCTGTCTGTGTACATGAGGCAGTTGTAACATTGCCTCAGGATACCCAGATTCACCAGCTGGACTGGAGAGTACACCTGAAGTTGCCCTTTATTTTGTGGTACATTTAAACTCTCTTCAAAGAAGCTAGCAGATAACAGTGTTTATATAATACTTAGATAATTGGCAGACCATCTTGTGGTAGCCGAGTGGTACCACTGCCTACAAATATGAAGGTGTGCTGCAACCACTCCCACCTAATGTGACACTGGAGTGACACCACTGCTAACCAGGGATGAAGCAATAAGAAGAAAGGGCACACAGGTCTTTTTCATTAGCTGGTTTACAAAGTACAGCCTGGCTCCAAGAGCCTGAATTCTCTCATATGTAAAGCCATGGAAAAAATAGTCATGGATATAATAAATGACATAGGTAATATTCAGACATTGCATTCAACTCAGTTTGGATCCGTTAAGGGAAGTTCATGCCCACTCAACCAGGTAGACTGCTTCAAGAACATCATCAGAGCAATGAGTGAGGACAAAGGAATGCATATTGCTTACCTTGTCCTGGCCAAGGCATTTGATTAAAAAAAACTCTGGCATTGTAGATAAGCTCACAGAATTAGGTGTAAAGCCCTTTATTACCTGCTTGGTAACCAGCTGACTCACAGTCAGGATCCAAGAAGTCAGGGTAGTGTAGTCTGTCCTCACTAAAGTTCAAGTCAGTAGTGGGGTCCCACAGGGCTCAGTGCTGGAGCCGCTGCTCTTTGGCATCTAATGTTCAGAAGTCAAGGGTAATGTCAAAGGTCTCTGGTTTAGGTGCAGTTGTAAAATCCCTCCAGTAACACAAATAGCCTTCAAAAAGGATGAACAGGCTACTAACTGGTTCCAGAGTCACTGTCTAAAAGTTGGTGCCAAAATGTGTGTATGTCTCTTTCATAAAGATAACCACTCCTGGAAATTACTACATTGATAATACACCCCTAAGAGTAGATCCAGTGAACAGGGATATGGGAATGAGTGGCTTAGTCTTTGACCACCATGTGTCTAATGTAATAAGGAAGTCATTCTATGCTACACAGTTTTAAACACACAGGTTATGGCATCCAGGTCCAAAGATATCATTGTTCATTGTACTCAGTCCTGATTAGACCAGTCATTAAATACAGTGTGCCCCCTTCAGTATGTACCTGACCAGGCATATGCAACAACTGGAGCACACACAAAGTTCCTCACAAAAAGAATATGTAGTGTAGTCAACAAGTCCTCTGTGGATGCCTATAAGCCTTATCTTTAAACTTGGATTCCTACAGTCTGCTAAGAGGCAATCTGTGTCTGTCTTACAAAACATCTTCTGATACAGCCTTAATGGTCATGTCACACATTCACAAAGCAAATATCAGTCAATCTAGTGACCTCATCTTCGCCTGCAGCATAAATAAGACGTGTTGGAGAGACAGGCATGTGTCTCAGAGACTGCCTCTTCTCTTTAACAAGCTTCCAGTTCATATGATGCAAAGTTTTTCCCTACACTGTGAAGAGCAGCCTTGATCAGTGGATGAGAAATTGTAAATTTATCCTTGGCCTGGTGCCTGTGTCCTTATAGAAAGGAGTTTGTAAATGCCCAACTATCCACACCCAAGTTATATAGGGAATGTGTAGAATTAGAGAGGTTAGTTTCTGCAAAGATAAAATATTCCGGCACTGTTCACTTAAAGTAACTTCAGCAATAGCAGAGTTTAACTCTCTCCACTGAGTGTGACCTTGGAGATGATATATATACAGATTCGTAGGGGTGTACTAGGCTAATGGCCCTGGAGCCTTTACAAGTCTAGCCCAAAAAAATTTGCCCAGGCACTGTGCCACCTGATGTTAGTTCACAGTGCCCCTATCCAGTAGGGCAATTGGAATGATCCCTGGAGTGAACCTTCTGTTACCCTTCCACTCAAGATTCCTCTTGAAGAGGTCCAGCGAGGTGCTCTGCTTGACATGAATGGGAAGCTTATTCCAGGGTATATGTTCAGGAGTTTGGGTGTCCCCACTCCATGGTGCACATGGGGGGCTTGCTCCATGAAAAAAAAAAAAAAAGACGTTGTCTTATGTTCATTGAACATAGTTTTAGGGAGAAGTTTTAAATTTTTTTACCATCTCTGAAAACTACTGAAGTAGAAATGATTCCATTATAGAGAATCCTACACAAAACCTATTAAATCTAAACTAGTCAATTACATTTGGGTAGAATAACTAGGCTTGAAAAAGCCCTTTACAGTCATTAATCTAGTAATCACTGTGATCCTATGATAGGGGGAATATGCTGTTCTCTCTCTCAGCCTCCATGCCCAGTTTGGACTGCACACAAAATACTTAGAGTTGGGGCTTTTGTCTGTCCCTGTCTTCAGCAATGCTTTTTATGTACATTAACTGCATTTTGCCCACAACATTATTTTTACACACACACCAACTTCCAGGAAAGGCTAGCAGAATTCTCTATAGCTTTTAACCTGGTGCAGTAGTATTGACCATTCTGAGAAAAAAAAAGTTTGAGACTTCCAGTCACAGGTTGCTCTAAAATCAAGCCAAATAAGAAATATACCAATTGATATCTGTTTCACTGGTGGTAGGTCTATGCAGTCTCTTGGAAGGTGTGCTGTATAGATTACTACCCAAGAGTGTAAATAATGATTGCCTTCTTGTCAGATAAACAACCGTGCATAAATATACTTATAGTAAATAATCAGCCAAAAGAGATTAAAAGTAAATGCATAACCTTTGCTTAAATAATAAAGTAGTGTAGAATAGAATAAATTATATATATATATATATATATATATATATATATATATATATATTTATATATATAGGTTGGCATAGACGGGGAAGACACCCCTAAGGCCCTATACTAGCTTACTATAGAAATACTAACCCTAGATAAAAAAATGAGTAGTCAGAGATGGTTCTAGACAAACACAAGTATCAGCAACTTTGTTTTCTTTCATAGTTATATAAAATGTATTTCTCCCAATCTCAGCTTGGAAGACAGGTTGTAAAACCAATTGTTTTATTTGTCATCAAAATCACCAGTATTTGTGAAATGGTTGTTTGCTTTCCTTGAATCCTGAATTTTCTTGATGTCTTAGATATAAATCATTGTAGAAATTGGATCACGGTAGTCTTTCATTGTTGTTGCAGTAAGACGAGGTTTCAGCACATCTGGAGATAACACACATTTCACAGACATTTCATGTACTTTGACATTCAGAAAAGCAAAGGTTTGCATTCCCATCATGAGAACAGCAGACTGCAGGTAACATAAAAATTTTACAGTCTCTCTCATTTAGCATGACATTACTTCTGGCTTCACACTTCATCAGTACTCTTCCTAAGGCGACAAACATGTTGTATGAGTTTGATAGCTAGGCTTGTTCATTTGTAGCTGAAAGTTATTTCAAAGAGCTAAATCTAACTGGATTTACCTTATTTTAGAAAGTCCTTAAATTCATTAGCAGTTGCATGGAAAGCAATGCTTCAGTGGCCAAAATGAGTACATTTACCAGTTGGTTTCTTTAGTACTGCATTATATGACAAAAACTCAACTCCTGCATTTTCACATAAAGCTTCATACAAAAATTAGCTATTTCGAAGATAAATTGAGCTGAAAACATAATATTCACTTTGCTGACCTCAGTAGGGCACACACTTAGGATGCTGAAGTGGTTGGTGACTAATATCAAGAGCTACAGACAGTGGGATGTCTAGCCTAGGAGACTAAGGCTGAGACAGAATCCTTTCTGAAGGGATGTGAGATTTGAACAGGCACCAAGTAATTATTATCTGTGGCAGGAAAAAGGAAATGAAAAACTAAGGGGCACTTCAGGCTTTAAAGGCACTAAACAGCATCTAGACAATATAGTAGGGATCAAACATAACTGTAAAATAAGGTTAACTGCGTGGGGGTGAATTTTCATTTAAGTCTGCTATGAGAATTTTTAGTGAGTAATTATTCACTTACCTGGATGCTAAACTCCCCACAAAAATTCTACCCTTCCAGGTGGCCACATGCTATGTCTTTACATTCATTGATGATGCATAGTTGTCTTAAATAAGTAGATTGTATTTTAATGTCATAAATGTCTTGGATATACTTTAAAGTAACTGTTCCTTTTTGTTTAATTTAACAGTAAGAATATCCAGGTTCAATAGGAGTCAGCCGGGCCCTGATATCAATCAGGAGGACAGAATGCAGGAAGGTTGGATAAGTCAGAACATCATTAATTTGGAAACAGGATTCAGGTAATGCATATTTTACTGTTTTTTATAATAATTAATGGACGAATGTATAGAAGGATAAAGAAGGTGGTGTATTTATTGTTCATACACGATAGCATTGATCAGTATTTTTGTCTTTCTGTTTTAAAGGGAAGGTTCCAGGTTGGAAGAAATTGTGGAAAAGCAAGCAGATCTCATAGAATACTTGAAGCTGCACAATGCTCAGCTAAGTAAGCGATTGCTCTCACTGACTTCCCAACAAATAAGAGACTAACGGGAATTCTGCACTGCTAAATAAATGCTGACAATGCTTTTCAAAGAAAAAAAGTACATTTTAAGTCCTCAAAATAAAGTGAAAGTTTTTGGATTGACCTCAAGTTTATTGCTACAATCAGTTTACCATTTTGAAATTGTCGGGAAGCCATGGAAAAGATGCTGCTGAATCTTACAGTGTAGGTCCTAGTCACAGAAAACTGCATGTTATATAAACCATAGAAGTGAGCATCATAAAATTGTTAGTGTTTTACTCATAAACAAGCTGAAGTTAAAATCTGTCTGTTAGGTCATGTAGTTGTGGTGTCTGCTTCTCTTATTCATTGCAACTGAATACCTTTTAACATTTATATAAAGGTAGTTTTCATTTTTATGCTTCGCGATGGGTTGCATTGTTTACTGAGGAACACATGGTGTGATGTGTGTTCCTTTCCGGCACTGATATTTTGTACAATTATGACACTTTGTAACAATACAGAGAAAAAAGTTTATTGGCTTAATCAGGACTGAATTTTTGGTATTTCATTCCTCATTCGGTTAGCATTGCCGCCTCACAGCAAGAGGTTCTCCAGTTCGATCCTCGGCTGGCGTGCCTTCTGTGTGGAGTCTGCCTGTCTTCCTGTGGTTGCGTGGGTTTCCTCCGGGTTCTCCAGTTTCCTCCCACATTCCAAAGACATGTTGTAGGTGGATTGGACACACAAAATTGGCCCTAGGCATGAGTGCGTGCATGTGTGCCTTCTGTGGAAGGTTGGGCACCGGGCTGGCAACTCGACACTGTAAAAACTCCACTACCAATCATGAGCGGACAGGTGACCTGCTGTGGCGACCCCTAACTGGGAGAAGCCGAAAGAAGAAGATTCCTTATTCTGCCATTCCATTACACAAATGTAATTAGTAAGAACTGTAGTTGTATTCTTTGTTGTCACAGTAAACTGTGACTTGGGCTGGATCACTCATGGTAATCTGTAGTGTCATATAGGCATAGGGGTTGAAAGCTGCAATGCGGTATCTTGCTGTTATATGTCATTGCAAAATGTTCGTCTGCAATGAGGTGCAACAATGTGAAGGCATAGATTTTGCTAACTAGGAAGGGCCTATGTTGTACAGTATATTTATACATCCTGTTTGTTGAAAGTATTTCTTTTGCTGTAGGTCCTCCAGAAAGTGACTGAATGAATGTAGACATATTTAATACAAATAATGTAGCAAATCAATTTTTGGGTTATGTTGAATTAATTACTATAAATATATGATGTCTGTTCTTGCTGACTTTACAGTTTGTGCTGTCATCCTAACTCTTTCAGGTCTCCACCTATGAATTCCTTGTTGACTTTTTTATTTTTGTAAATGATCTTCATGGAGTTTGTGTTCAGATGATTTTGTGTAACTGTTTAATGTTTTTAACTACACAATAATGTTTCTGTTTATTCATGACAATTAAGCAAATAAAGGTGGCATAATTAATTCTGAAAACTTACACTCTGTAACATCGCACTCGTGAAATAAGTGTGTCTTACAAATGTCTTCCATAGTTAACTCAATTTGCTGTAGACAAATTTAGAATCTACCTTAAAAGCTGCTGACATCTGTCTAAAATGGACAGTAAACAACGGTAATGTTTTATCTGCTGTTTGACCTATTTTTACCATTATTTCTTAGATTTTATACCATTTCACAGATTCAACAAGTGATGAAAAGCATTTTGTTGCACTTAAACATTTTCCTGAGGGATAGGGATGGTTGACATCATTTGTAAGAGTGTGGGAGTTAATTCTGACATCATGTACAAATCAAAAGATATTACAGTATTAGATTTGTGAACTGTGAGGGAATGCTCGTATTGAACAACATGTCTTGAGTGTTTCAAGTGGCCAAAGGTAACAATGTGCCTTTCAGAACTGCAGTATATGCTCATCATTTAGAGACTGCTACTTCTTGAATGTTTGTTAATGGTATAGTAGTCCCTTTATGCCTTGAGATCATATCTCATTGTGTTCCAGGGACAGTACAGTTGCAACAATGTTAATGTAATAGTTATGTATTGATCTAATACACAGAAACATAGATCTAGACTTTAAATTACAAGTTATCTGTTACCCTGATTTTTCACTGAAGTGGTAGAAGTTTTTCTCCAACTTATAAAGTGATTTAGCATTTTAGGTGCAAAACTAAAGTTATTTTTTTATTGAAAATGCTGGCTTGGCTTTGATTTAAAACATTAGCTTTTCAGTTTGTGAAATGTACTGAAAATTGCTTATGTGTTTTGGGTCACTGTTTTGAAAAATTTGCCAACATTATATCAACTAAATATAAACTAAAGGGGGGTGGCATAGTGGCACAGCAGATAGTGTTGTCATCTCATAGCAAGAGGTTCCCTGGTTCAGTTCTTGGCCGGGTGCCTTCTGTGTGGAGTCTGCATGTCCTCCCAGTGTTTGCATGGGTTTCCTCCCACTTTCCAAAGATGTGCAGTTAGTTGGATTGGGTACTCTGAATTGGCCGTATATGTGAGTGTATAGTGCGGAAGAACTACCACGGCAGGGCTAGCCACCCTGCCATGTAAAAACCCTGCCTCTAGATGATTGTCACTACTTAAGTGATACCCCGACCACCTGTTTTAATATTTTGCTTTAATTATCAGAATGCTATTTTTGAGAAATTACCTTGTGCAACTTTGTTGCCCAGAGGCTCCCCCAAAGAAAATGCAGTTGTTTTAGACAATAACTGCAGATCTTTGAATCATGTAGATGCCTTCCACTGTATTCTATGCACTGTGGCTACTACCCTGTCAGTCTAACTGCACTTTTGCACTTTTATAAAAAAAAAAAAAAAAAAACTAAATAAATAGTAAGGGATAAGGAAGCTGCATAAATACATCATCTTGATATACAAAAGTTGTACCTGCCTCATGGTGGAAGACTGAGGTGACCACACATTGGCAAGTATCTTATATGATTTAGGTAACTACTGTAGCATTGTTGTCTCACATTAAGATGCTGTCCGGTTCGATTCTCAGCTAGAGCGTCTTCTGCGTGGAGACATGCGTGAATGGGCGTACCTTCATTGAAGGTTGTGCGTCAGACCTGGCAAGCCGGTATGTAAAAATCAACTGCCAATCATTAGCGGACCGGAGTTCCGCTGTGGCGAACCCTAACCGGGAAAAGCCAAAAGACACACACACACACACACACACACACACATACACACTGTTATGTTGAGTGCCTTATATAAGTGTACTGTGTTCATCATTTCTAGATGCGTGTGCTGTTTCCTTTCTAGAATGACTACAATAGCTAACATTGTAGCAGAGCAGCACCCCTCCCACCAAAAAAAAAAAATTAGAATGCTATTAATGCAGTGAAGTATACAGCAGGGAGGTAAACTCTGCCATAACTCTGAGCTGACAATCCAGTTCTGTTGCTTTGTAAATGAGTGAACGTTAGCCAGTGTCACAGCTGGAGTATTCCTAAAGGAAAACAGTTCTAGTTGTCTGTTCTTCAGTAGTAAGCAAGCAGCATTGTTTTTGTTATACTTCCAATAACATTCACTGCTGTTTCATAATTATTTATAGTCTTTTGTTACTGGTCTGCCTTCTTTATCTTTTTATAAATGAGACGAGCAATAAATTAAAAAAAAGGTCACGTCCTTAGTCTTCTGTATGGAATGCCTAAATTACATATGGCTATCTAAAGTATAAAGAATTCTTATACCCACATTTTCTTATTTTAGAAAGAACAATGGAAACTAGATGGCTCATTTTTTTAAGCTTATAGTTGAATAACTTGTTGACACAAAGGAAGTATTTTCTTTAAAGAAACCCTGTCCTTAAAAGATACAGAGTTTTCTTTACATCAGTCCTTGCACTGCAGTATTCCTTCACAGTGAAGAAAAAGCTACCAGAAATAAAACATTACAAACAAATCCGAAATCTGTGCAAAATGCAGCTTCAGAAGCATTATTCATTTATTTATTTATTTATTTTACATTTGTTGACCGGGAGAGTCCAACTGGATTACAAGTCCATTTTCAGTGGAGGCCCGGGGAGAAAAGCTCCAAGAGAACAATTTTTTTACAAAACATAGTTTTAAGGACAGACTTTTGACATACAATTTCCATAGAAGAGACTTTGACATACATATTAACTAACAGATAGGATACATTTGTTCTCTACAATATAATATTACATTTTAGAAGATATTCCTAAGTTTAGGATTCCTCTGATAGATTTACTATTAGAGTAAAAGCAGAGAGACATAGAATAAGGCTCCGAGAGAACAAATGATGCTTGCTGTAGGTGAGAAGGATAACAAATTGATTCACTATATGTCTTTGCCTGGTTTTAGTTGAGAAGGATAACAAATTGATTTACAATATGTCTTCTCCTGGTTTTAGTTGCTTATGGAGAGCTCAACATTACTGGGATAGTTTTCCCTAACTCCTGGAGAGATGGGATGAGCAGTAGATTAACAGGCCTAAGTGGGTACAGTACTATGATTGGTTGGCTTAGCAGAGTTACGTAAGTTAGGTGAAATGTTCTAATGAGACATTAGCCAGGGGGGATGCAGGAGCACAGTCGATTATTCAAAAAGTGAGTTTTAACAAGTTTCTTCAACTGTGATGGGTATTTGTTGTCAGTTATGTGGGCAGGAAGGGAGTTCCAGGTTTTTGATATATGGTGGCTGTAGACAGACACACTCCAGCTTCATTGTTATATTTGGTTACTTTGAGGAGGTTTTGTGTACTACACCTCAAGGGCCTGGCGGTTGTATAGGGTTGCAAAAGAGTTTGTAAGGCTGGGGTGTTTTCAGAATTATGTATTATTTTGTGGGCTAGTGATAGTTGATTGAGTTGAAGTAGTAGTGGTAGTTCTAGCCAACTGAGTTTTTTTTTAGGTATTCACAGTGATGTGATCTGATGGGAGAGGTTGTAGCAAATTTGGCTATCTTATAACAACTATCAAGTTTGTTTGGATCAGATTTGCGGAGATCTGTAAGCACGGGGAAGCATAAAGTAGGGTGGATAGCAGGTGAGTCCTTGCTATTGCAGTTTTGGAGTGGTCAGTGAGGAATTTTTTATTGCGATACAGTAGGCCAAGTTTTTTATGTACTTTTTTTATGGTTATAGAAATATGTAGGTCAAATCTAAGGAGATTATCTATTTTAACCCCTAAGAGTTTGGTATGATTTGTGGGGGTGATTGCGGTCTTGTTAAATGAGGAGATGAAGAAAGAATCAGTGGGAGGTGTGGCTCTGTGGGAGCTAAAGCGTACTGGCTTTGTTTTACTTGGGTTCAGAATGAGCCTTTGGTTTGTAATCCAAGTTTCTGCTAGGAAAAAGCATTCTTGTGTTAGGGAGTGAAGGATGTCAATTGATTTGGCTGCTCATATGGTGGTATCATCTGCATATTGCACTATTGCGGCTTTATGAATACTGTTTTGGAACTGATTGGTGAAGAGTGTAAAAAGAAGTGGCCCCAGGATGGAGCCTTGGGGTACTCCTAGGGAGACTGGTAGGGAAGGGGAGAATTGGTTTTGCCACATAACAGCTTGTTTCCTTCCCTCTAGGTAGTTTTTGAACCAGGAGATGGTAGGGGTGGTAAGGTTTAGAGTTGCTAGTGAAAGGTGGAAGTTGTTGTCGTTAACCATATCAAATGCTTTGGACAAGTCAAAGAAGGTGGCAGATACAAAGAGTCAATTGTTTCTGTGAGTATTGACAATGTTGGCGAATTCTGTTAGTGCAGTGGAGGTGCTATGGAAGGGTCTAAAACCATGTTGTTGTGTTGCTATTAGATTATTTTCTAGGAGATATTTCATTAGTTGCTTGTGTATTACCCTCTCTAAAATTTTAGATAAAGGGGGGTAGTATGGCTATAGGGCGGTAGTTATTGAGTTCCAGGGAGGTTCCCCCTTTATGTAGAGGGATGATATGTGATATTTTCCATTGCTTGGGTACTATATACTTGGAGATGGATCTGTTAATTAGGATGGAGACAGGATATGATATGGCTTCTGCAGCCAGGTGGAGGTATTCAGCAGGAAATTTATCTGTGGCTAGAGATGTTGGTTTGAGCTTACAGAGTAGATTTATATTCATAAACATTTAAATCTGACTTGGGGAAAAATTTTTCTTAAGATACCTTGGTTGCAAGACAGCATTAAACTATTAGCTGCAACATTTGCCACGGATGCTGGTGACTTTAAAGCCAGGTGTGGCAAGAAGCAACTGAATTGGTGCTGCTAATTGGAATGGTGAGGAGCTGTATTACAACAGGTCAGTGACCATCACCTGTGATAACAGATGAGGTCAGTTATTTTCATGTTTTTACTGCCTGAGTACCCACTCATAGCCACTTTGTGGACCATATTGTATTAATAATATCCGTTTAATCAGTTGGTCCAACTGGACATGCAGTCCCTTGAGGGATGAGGGAACAAACTCCTGTACCACAGGAACTGCAGCTTACAGCCTTAACCCACTGAGTCAACTGTCATACACTTTTTAGACATCGCTGCAATGAACAAGGCCAGGTGAAATGGAGCCCCAGGTAAAGAACTTGATGGCCTTCCATAGCACTGTGCACCAACCTAACGTCCCCCCCCCACCCCCCATCCAGACCCTACACTGGATAGGTTACTTTTTTCTTGCCATTTGACATTGTCTTACTTTTTAGTACATTATACAGCTAAAGGTCTGGGGGAGGAAACCCGTTCATCAAAGTAAAACCTGCACAAAGATAAGGGAGTACATGCAGATTACACACAGAAGGAATTGTAGACACAACCTCCACCAGAGAACCAAGTGTTATGAGATGGCAATTCTGCTTGCTGTGCTGCTGTGTCAGTCAGCTATTGCTATCACACCCATCCTGCCCAGACCAGCATAGACACTTCTTGTGTACAATGCTGATATTTGTGATGGAAAGTTGCAAAAAATTAAGGCCAACTTGCCTGTTCTAGATGCACTGCATTTCCTTCCGTACATAGTCATTTTCATCACAGACAACCTGCTTTACACATCAGTTGCAGCCACTTTGCTCACTGTCCACACCTCAGATTTGTGATTATTTTAAACAAACAGCAACAGTAAAGTACTCCAACTAGCCTGTAAAGCCAGAATAACGACTTCTTAATTTGAGCAAATGATAGCATTCACCAACTGCCTCCATATCCAGCAATTAAAGCCAAATGTATTGACTTTGTATAGGTTCATAGGTTGGTACTAGGCTATCGGCCCTAGGATCTATACAAGCCTAGCCAAACAATTCACCGGATATTTCTTCCCACAATATTTACTCCCTGGTTTCTAGCAGGGCAACTGATGTGATCCCCAGGGTGAATTTCCTATCTCCCATCCAATCGTCAAGGTTCCTTTTGAAGAGGGCTAGTCTATTCCAGAGTATGGGGAGTCTCTGGGTCAAGAGTCTATCCCTCCAGCATATTTTGTTCATTGTGATGACAAGGTTTAGATCCCTGGAGCATGTGACTCTGAGGGATTGGGATTTCTTTTAAGTGGAGTATGTCCAACAGCTCAGGGTTTAACATGGCCTTGTATGTTAAGCAGAGATCGCCTCTGAGTAGATGATATGCCACAGAGTATATCTGGAGTTTTTTTAGATGGTCAGCATAGGGCATCTGCTTTAGGCCTGTGATTCTTTCAGTGAGGTATTTCTGCGGCCTTTCCAGCTGTTGCAGATGTCTTATGAGGTACATACCAAATGGGGCATTGTACTCTATAATGGGTCTAATCAGGGATGAGTACAGTGGGACAGTAACCTCCTTTTTTTCTGGATGAAAAGCCCTTAGTGATGAGGTGTGCCATGTAGAAGGATTTCCTGACTGTTGTGGCGATGTGGTTATCAAAGGTGAGACCACTGTCCACCTGTGTCCCTAAGTCTCTCATCAGACTTTCGGTGTTTAGTGTGCTGTCACCTATGTGGTAATTCATGGGTACATGGTTTTTCCCAAAGGGGATAACTATACATTTCTTGGCATTAAGCTTGACCCATGGCTCTGGCACCAAGCATCTATTTCTGTAAGGCCCTTTTGTAGAATATCCAGATAATTTGGGGATTTGTATATGGCTCCCAGTTTGCAGTCATCTGCAAACTTTGTTAGCCATAGTCCCTTAGCATTGGCCTGTACTTCAGAGAAGTAAATGCCGAACAAGAGCAGTCCCAGGACTGAACCCTAAGGTACTCCACTTGTCACTTGTCTGGAGCTGGATTTGGAGTTGGCTACTTTTACAGTCTGGGTTCTGTCAGTAAGCCAGTTGGCAACCCATCGAGTGACATAGGGATTTATGCTCAGCTTAGTAAGATTATCTATGATTCCAGAGTGGGGGATGGTGTTGAAGGCCTTGGCGAGGTCCAGATAGGCTGTGTGGACCGCCTTACCCTCGTCCACAGCTCTGGAGACCAATTCAAAGAAGTTAGGTTCAGGAGAAAAAATCGGCCCTTCACGATCCCAAACTGGGTGGGGCCAGTGTTTGAAGATTGCCAATGTCTTTGTTTATGTTATATGATAATGTGTTCCATGCCCTTGCAGATCAGGCTTGTCAGACTGATGGGACGGTAGTTCCCAGGATCCAAGGTGAATCCCCCCTTGTGGAGTGGGATAACTGTAGCTGTGTGCCACTCAGTAGGCATGAAGCCTGAGGTGAGGCTGTGATTAAACATGACACTTAGGTGAGGTGCCAGTTCATTTTGTAGTTCATGTAGTACACAGCCCAGGATGTCATCTGGTCCCATGGATGCTGTATTCTTAGCTTTGGAGAATGCAGTTTCTACCTGTGTGGCCATGATTACCGGAATTTGGCAATCTTTTGGTATTGAGATGGGCCCTTTAGGGCGTTAGAGGGGGTGAAGTTGGCACTAAATTGATCTGCCAGGATATTGGCAATATCCTTGGGATCAGTATATTTAATGCCATTCTGTTGTAGCTCAGAGAAGATCTAAGCATTGCCACTTAGATTCTTGACATAACTATAGAATGCCTTGTGGTTGTCTTTGGAATCTTTGACAATTTTATTCTCGTAATTAGCTTTGGAGGATTTTGAGGGATCTCAGTTTCTTACTGAGATTAGTAAGGGAGTTTTTTGCATCCTGGGATTTTCCTCTTTTCTGCCACAGTTTCTTCCTTCTGTTGTATAGTTTGTTTATGGCAGGGGACCATCAGACTGGCTTTCTTTTTTTGAAGGAGAGTGTCTTGGTTCTATTTGGGATGGCAAGATTCATGCATGAGTGGATGTGCTCATACAGTGCTTTAGTGTAGGATTCAGCAGTCCATCTTTCAGCTCCCATTTGCATGGGTGCCATGAAGTTAGTCACTTTTGGTTTAAGTAGCGTGAAGTTGGCTTTGGAGAAGTTTTTTATGGAGGTCTATTTACTGGGGGGTGGGGGTGGGATGTGGACGTCAAGGGTGATTTTCTTATGGTCAGACCTGACCATTGAGGGGGTGACCACTGGAGTGGAAGCATCTGTCTCCCACGTTGGTAATAACCAGGTCTCGGATATTGGAGCCCCTTTTGGGACAATGGATTAGTTAATCCAGGTGTTGGAATTTATGAATTCCAAGAACCATTGGGAAAAGGTGTTGGTACCCGAGTAGTTTTCCCAGTTAATGGCAGAGTAGTTGAAATCACCCAGTGTTAGGGTGTTTGGTTGTATCTTAATGTTTAGAAAGGTGTAGTGAGAATCTTGGGGCATGGTGGGGATCTGTAGCAAGCTACAATTTGGATTGCAGTCTTACCTAGTGTTTGTTGCACTTGGAGAATTTCAGATGCATTGTGTTGGGCAACTAGCCTGGAGGTGTGAATATCCTTGGTGAATATGGACACTCTTCCACCTTTAGTGTTTCGGTCTTGGTTTGGTGACCGAAAAGTGTGGTAAGAGTTGTAGCCTGGTATTGCAGGGGTGTTCTCTGGAGTCCTGAACCAGGTCTCATTTACTGCACAGATATCGATGTTCTCCATTTTTAGGAGTGCCTCGAGAGAATGCATTTTGTGGTTTAGATTTCTAGCATCGAGTAGCATTACCTTCAGATTTTGCATGCTTGTATCTCTTACGGTGGTGGTTTTGTCCTTTGAACCTTGCCTAAAAAAGGTGCTATAGGGGTGGCAAGAGCTTTAGCCAGTAACCTGAATCACAGGGGTGACAGGTGCAGACCATCTCTGGCAAAGCATTGTGGTTTGTCGATCATGTCATCCCAGGCAGACAGATACTGGATCCCCTTTGAATGACACCAGAAGCTTAGCCAATTGTTGAAGTCAATCATTTTGTCCTTATACTGTGGTATAATTCTGGGCAAAGGCAGGATGCTACTCAGGGCTAGGGTCATACCTGCTTGGGCCACATGATCCGAGAGCTCTTCCATGTCTCTCTTCCTGTAGTCCAGGGAGGTATGTCTCAAGTCATTCACTCCAAAATGGACAATGACAGAGTCGTATTTGTACTTGTTGTGGAGTGACTTGAGTGCATGCATTATGTGACGACGGATCCTGGCACCCGACAGGCAGCTGACTGTAATTTTCTCCTTGCTAAACCTGGTGAGTGGGACATCAGTGTGCCTGACTATAGAGTCACCTATGACTAAAATGTTGGGTATGTTGTCTTGCCTTAGGGACTATTGTTGGGTGGCACACTGGTGTTGTGAGCTATGTGTCACTTTGGTTGTGACTGGTCTCTGCGTTTCAGCTTCGGAGGTCCTTGTTGCTTGGGCAGGTTAATGTTAAGGGCCTCCACATATGTGGGTTTAGTGTTGCTATGTGTGGGTGTTGATGGAGTGGACTTTGAAGGGCTATGTGTTGCTTGAGGTGTAGTGCAGGTGTTAACCTTCTCCTCTTGACTGTCTAGCACAATCTTGGCTGGAGAGAGCTTTGCTTCCAGTTTGGCTATGTAGGTCCATCTCTCACAGGTTGTGGTGTTGGGTGGTAGGAAGAGAGGGTTGTTTGTGTACATGAGGCAGTTGCTGCATTGCCCCAGTATGCTCAGATTCACCAGGTGAACAGGAGAAATCACTGGTTGTTGACCCTTGGGCATGCCTGTTTAGGTGGGGGTTTTTTTTGTAAAGTACAAGAGCTGTTTTCCCTTACCTTTGCAAGGTACTTTGCAATTATAGGCTGTTTAGTGCCTGTGATTAATTTTTCCTTATTAACAAGGAGAGTTGAGTGCTTGTATCAGTTTAAGGTTTCCTAGTGCTTTCCAGCAGGTTCTAGAGCAAGTGCTAGTCAAAGGGGGTTCAGATTTTAGTGCTACTACTGAGAAACCAGCTAGTTCTAAGATAAAATTTGAAGAGCAGTCTTTCTGGCACTTGAAATAGTTTAACTGTAGCCCTCACGGTGCTGCACGATGCACAAACACACGCGTTTTTAAGCCAGAAAGTAGAAAGGGATAGAAATCAGCCCAAAATGGCTAATAAAAATTACAGTTTCAGAGCTGGAAACCACTCCTCTAGTGTAAGTCAGTAGAATGCTCACCACTCCCACTGGTAAGCAGTAGGACTTCCCTCTACCACAGCAAGGTCTGGATAGCTCTGAACACAGAAAATAAAGTCATGAAACCAGCAAAGCCTGGGATCTGAACTATACTAGCTAGGAAAGGCTGGAAACGAGCAAACCAGATAGTATTTTTTTTCTTTGGTTAAAACAGGCTAAACAATGCAGTAATACAGTAAATAAACACAGAAAAGGCTACCAAACGTGAGTGTGTAGCCCTAAACAGTAAATGCAGTTAAAACTCTACAAAATTAGCAATTTAAAACTTTTTGAATGAAGCAAGGCGAGTGTACAACTGAAAAACGATTTAAGAAGCAGTAATACAGTAGAGTAAGTAGTTAGTCTACATATACAGAAGTCTATATACAGAAAAGCATCTAAAACACATTCATTAAATAAACAGTAATAATTGTAAGAAAACTCCAGCACACACAACCAACAGTTACAGCCACTGATATGATTTTGACTGTATACCTTAGAAGTTTTATTGCAATCAAATGAATGAATAAGATGTAAAAAATCACTGCCACACAAGATTTTATTTTCTGTTTGCTTTCAGAATACATTGTTCAAGCCACTACCATCCCACCACACACACACACACACCTCACTCAGCCTTTTTGCTCAAAAGTCAAGCAGAAAGCTAAAACCAAGAACCAAAATCAGGTACTGATATTTCCCTTATGCACTCTGAAAGTTTCTAGAGTAACCAACTTTATATTGGCATTTTTTTCTGAAGGCTGTTAATTCTGAATCTAAAAGTCTGTCATTATTTAGTCACTGTAGTCCTCATTTATTTTTCAGGAATAAATACACATTTTGCAAGAAATAGACACAAATGTGAGGCAAAATCGGTTACAGTTCAAAGAAGCCGTGTTCAATCCATCCATACCTGCATACACACATACACTTAAAATGCACTGCTTACCTTCCTACTTTCTGGGTAAGTGCCAATTTTAGGATTTGGTGGTGGTGGTGGGGGGGGGGCGGCTTAACTCCAGCATCTCTACCTCTGGAAAGGTCATTTACTTTTGTCTCATTTTCAACCACCAAGTTAACAAAGGCAGCTCCTTAGTGCTTCATACAGCAATCCAATAAGCCAACAGTTTAGTATCATAATAGAATACTAGACTATTAACCCAGGGACCTTTTTAATCCTAGCCTCACTTGATAAAATTTGATAGGTATTTATTCACAAAGGTTTTGTGGAGATATGTATAACTGAGCATGGGTGATGGAGCATTTACTATTTTCCTCTCTTTAATAGAGACATAGTTGCCAGACCAGAGGTTTACTTACAGTTTCCCATCCAATGTTCCAAGCTTCGCTTGAATAAGTTTAGAGATGAACTCTGATTCTCATGGATGAGACGTCTGTTGCAGAGAAGGGGAAGCCTCTGAAACATATATCTATCCCTCCAGCATTTTCTTTTTATGCTGCAGTTAATACTTAGGTTCTTGGATTGAGTGTTCCTGATCCTATTTGTTTTATGGATGTGCAACAGAACCATTATGTCTGGATTGGAGGATGCTTTATAGCCAGGCTTAGGTCACCTTTCAGCAGCCTGTAGGAGACCAAATATAAGGACATGGCTTTGACTCAGTCCACATAGGACTTGTTTTTCCCCATATATTCTTTTTGTGAGGAATCTCCATGGACGCACTAGTTGTATATGCCTGCTAGATACATACTGAAGGGGGCATTGCACACCATAATTAGTTTTCTAAGAGCAAAATATAACAGAAAGTATGTTTAGATCTAGATGTCATACCTCTGCTCATAAGTTATGCAACATAGAATGATTTCCTCACTGCAATAATACATACATCATAGGAGGCTACTAGGCTATTGACCTGGAGGTAATTTTAAACCTAGCCATTTCATCTCAATGTTATATCACAGATACTGTTGTCAGTACCAGGATTGTATTAAGTAATGACTGCACATTTCCAGGAGGGTTGTGGGTCCTATCCCCGATATGAATTTATGGTGCCCCATCCACTCATCCAGGTTCCTTTTGAACATTGTCATAGAGATGCTCTGCTTCACATGAATTGGCAGCATATTCCAAAGACATGGTAGTCACTGGGAGACAAATCTGTCCCTACAGCACATCCTGTTCAAGTTGCAGGTCATATTTAGGTCCCTGGAATGGGTAGCTCTAGTCCAATTTGATTTACGGATATGCAGCAAATTCATTAAGTTTGGGTTGGAGATTGCTCTGTAAGCCAGGCATAAGTCTCCCCTAAGAAGTCTGTATGACACTAAATATAGTGACGGACTTTAGTCGGTCTGTGTAAGGCAAGTGCTGGAGTCCTTTGATCTTCTTTGTTAGAAACCTCTGAGGTCTGGCCAATTGCTGCAAATGCTTTGTGCGGTACATGCCAAAGGGGGCATTATACTTAATTATTGGCCTGGTTAGTGATGAGTATAAAGGGGTTATAACCTCCTTTGCTCTAGAGGCAATGCCTTTGCTAATCAACTGTGCTATGTAGAAGTCTTTCCTTACTACAGTAGACACATGGTGGTCAAAGTTAAGGTTGTAGTCTACTTGTGATCCCAGATCCCTTACAGCTTTGTAGGTACATAGAGTATTTTAATTTGATAGTGTTAAGGGACATTGTTTTTACCAAAGGGGATGATGCATTTCTTTGCATTTAGTTTGAGACCGTGACTAAGATGCCAGTCGTTGGTCTGTGTAAGACCCTTCTGAAGTATATGAACATCATTTGGGGATTCAATATTTGCACCCAGTTTGCAGTCATCCACGAATTTGGTCAGCCACAGCCCCATAGTTTTGGCCTGAACTTGTGAGAAGTATATACCAAACAGTAGGGGCCCAGCACTGACCTTTGTGACACCTCGCTGGTGACAGGTCTGCTGGTTGACGTGGAATCACCCACTTTGATAGTATGTGACAAGTTTGGGAGCCAGTTGGAAACTGACCTTACAACAAAGAGGTTTACATCCAGTTTGCTAAGTTTATCAGTAATGCCTGAGTGTGGGAGTGTGTAAGAAGGCCTTGGTCAAGTCGAGGTATGCTGTGATTTTCCCTTGTCAATGGCCCTGTTCAGATTTTCAAAGAGATCCACCAGGTTTAACAGGCAGGATCTGCCCTTGATGAAGCCAGATTGGGACATATCCAGGGTTTGGAGGTCATCTGTGTCTTTATTTATGAGGTACATGACAATGCCTTACATGGCCTTAACACAATGGACAAATGCAAAATCATTGTTTACATGCATTCCCAATTCTGACTACATACTCTGCTCTTAGGGAGTGTATTGTCAGTGTACTGGTTTGCTGGATTGGCCATCTATCTAAAAGATGCAGTGATTCACTTTTTGGCATTAAGTTTTAGACCATGGCTGTAGCATGAGTTATTTGTCTATGCCAGGCCTTTTTGAGGATGTTTGTGTCCTGTCTTGAGGGATTCACTGCATGCATTCAGTTTGCAGTCATTTGCAGACTCGGTCAAACAGAGGTCCTTGATGTTAGCCTTGTCCTCAAACTAGTAGATGCCAGACAGAAGCAGCCCAGGCACTGAGCCCTAAGGCACTGTACTAGTAGCCGGCCTTTTTGTACAGATAGACTCCCCCATTCTAACTTCTTGGGTCCTGATATAAGCCAGTCGGCAGTCCAGCAGGTGATGTAGGAGTTATGGCTTTGTTTAGTGAGCTTTACTACAATGCCCGAATGAGGTACTGTGTCAGATGCCTTGGCTAGATCAAGGTAGACAGTATGTACCATTCTCAAAGAAGTCCACCAGGTTGAGTAGGCAAGACCCTGCTCTTGACAAACCTGAATTGATTTGGGCCTAATATGTGTAAGTTACCTATGTTGTCATTTAGGATATCCTTGATTATTCTATCCATAGCTTTCCATATCAGGCTGGTACGGCTCATGGATCGATAATTCCCTGGATCTGTGGTTGGGTCATCCTTTTGCTGCACAATAATTATTGCAGTCCTCCATTGTTTGGCACAAAGCCTGTTTGGAGTCTGTGGTTAAATAGTAATTCTAGTGCTGTTAAGAGGCATACTGGGATATTATTGGGACTTATTGATCCAGTGTTCTTGGCCTTGGAAGACCGCCTTGAGTACCTGCTCTCAAGGTAATAGCTGGGGTAATTATGGATGGGGATATTTCCTGAGACTCATCTACAGGAAGAGAGGAATAAAACTGGAGCAAAATTTGTTGGCCAGGAGGTTTGCTATATCTTCTGGCACTGTATAGGTGGCATCATTTACAGTTAATTTGGTACATTCCTGTGTACTGCCTTTCGGGTTACGGACAGAGCTGAAGAAAGCTTTGTGATTTTCTTTGGCCTGGGAAGCTAATTTTACCTCAAAATTGGATTTGGTAGATTTGATTATGCCCCTGAGTTGCTTGTTTAGGTTTATGAGGATTTTTCTTTACCCTGCTGGGCATTGCACCTCCTAATTTTTGCCTTACATTTCTTCATTTTGTTATACAACCTACTGATATTGGAATTCCATCAGGGCAGCTTGTTTAAATTGATCCTGTGCTTAAGCAGTAGTAAATAGGCTTTAATTTTATTTGATGTGCTGTTATACTTAACTTTTCAGGTTTTCTTACCCTGATAGAACGCATTTGTTCTGAGTGAATCAGACTGTTCATTACACTTTTATGGAGATAAGAATATTATGATCCATGTTAAGGCAGTCAATATGTATAATGACTATAAAGCCAGATCTTTTAGTAAATTAATAATGACATAGTCTGTATGATGCCAGAAATTATATCTATTACTGCCTTCTGCAGTAAAATTTGGTTGTAAAAGGAGTCAGTGGGATTTGAGTTTGAACTTCCTGAAGATGCCTAGCTAGTCTAGATATTTTATTTGTGTTAAGATTTGATATCTCCTATTTTAATTCAATTAGTGAAGTTTATAGCACTGACATTTAGCTTGCTCTTCAAATAGCTTTAACATTTTGTGTTGAGAATGAAGTCAATTGTTCATTGGTTAGTATTAGGCTGTTGACCCAAAGGACCATTAATAGCCTAGCCACAATTTCCATGTTGTAGGTACCCATTGCCATGATTAATTTAGAGCTTATTTTGATCCCTTTCAGTGGGAACTTGAGGAAACAAATCTGGGATGTATTTATAGTTGCCCATCCATTCCATAAAAGAGGGATTTGCTGGGATGTGTGTGTGTGTATATATATATATATATATATATATATATATATATATAATGAGCCGTTTATAATCTCTAAATACTGAAATGTCAAATTTCAGTATCTCAAGATTATAAACCCGAATGTTTAAAATAGCGAAAGTGCATAATCGTGAATTCGAATATCTCAAATTCGCAGTTATGGCCTTACGCTACGTGATGTCCGGGATTGTGTGTTTATGGTGCGCGGTGCCGTGTGTGGATCTAGGTGTTTTTTCAGGTAAGTGAGTGTTTTGTAAGGGATTTGAGTGGGGGTTAGAGTGTGTTTAAGTGTGCTGATATGTTTGATGTATGTGTGAGGGACTGGAGACTGTGCGTGTGTGAGTTTGCTTTTATTTCCTGTTTGTGCGATATGTGAGTTAGTATAAGTAGAGGGTATGTGTGTATGAGTTGTGTATGTGTACAGTTTTTGTTTGTTTATCTTGTGATGTGGGTGTTGTGGTGTGTGTATGGTGTAGTGTATGCGGTTTGTTCGGTGTCTTGAATTTCGCAGTTTTGGGCTTGGGTTTTGTAGTTTCGGTGTTTTGTGAATTCGGTTTCATAGTTTCGAGATACTGAAATTCAATGTTTCAGTATTTCGAGATTATGAAGTGAAGCTTAGATATATATATATATATATATATATATATATATATATATATATATATATATACTGAAGATACCCAAAATACCATATGATTGACTTTCAAATGACTGGGAGACCACTTAGCCAAAATTTCACAACACTGAATGTTCACTTGACTGACTTTTACATAGTCAAATGTGTAAAAGTCCGACTCCATACATAACTCAGCTTTAAAGTGCTGCTATGTAAATAGCACGCTGCATCTTTAAGATGCTGAACGTGATACAGAAACCATATGGCAGAGTTATCACAAGATGCATCTGGGATACTTGGAAATGTTTATTCCAACGTATCATCCCAAAAAAGTAAGCAAACTCTTATTTTACATTTTTGCAGGAGGGCTGTGCTCCCTGCCCCCCTCTTTGCTACTTAAATATACCAACTCCGAGATCACACTACAGTGTGGCACTGAGCGGTCTTCCTGCTGTGCTCATTTGCAGTTGTCATTTCAAACATTAAGTCATCTGAACCTCGGCATACTGAAGTTTGTGAAACTTTGCTCATTTCGTCTTGATCATATGAAAGTCAGTCTACTGACATTTTGGTAATGTCAAGTAGACCCATATATATATTTATATATATCTCACCAGGGGTTCCTGTTTGTGGTTCAGTGGAAGTTAAGGTCTCGAGCTGGGTTGAGGGAGTTAACAATTTTGCAGATGTGCAAGAGGTTGCATAGAACTGGATCATTCAAGGTTTTGTATGCTACACATACGTCATCTTTCAAGAGCATGTAGAAAACAAACGAGAGAAATTACTTTGAGATTATTTGGGCAACTCAATGAAGTCATGGATTATCTTAGTGAGAAAATATTGTGGTCTGTCATGGGTCATATGTTATATGGGTACATACCAAAATGGCTATTACAATCTATTGTGGGCCTGATGAGGGAGGAGTAGATATGGATGATAACCTCCTTAGATCCAGAAGAAATGCCCCTGGTGATTAATCTGGCAAGGTAAAAGGATCTCCTAACAACAATGGTTGCATGGTAATCAAAGGATAGGTTGTTAAAAGTGCCATGTCCCGCAGTGGCTGAGTTAACTTACAAAGGGGTGTCACCTGTGTGGTAGATGCGTGGGGGCTCACTTTTGGTTAAAGACACAATGTTGCATTTCTTGGCAAGTATTAGGCCTTGGTCCAGGCATCACTTATGTGTGTGCATTAGTCTCTCCTGAAGAATGTGGAAGTATGATGCTGAGTTAATAACTGCTTCAAGTTTGCAGTTGTCTGCAAATGTGTTCATCTACAATCCCTTGATGTCAGCCTTGACATCAGAGAAATGCCAAAGAGAAGTGTTCTTAGGACTGATCTTGGGGGGACACCACTGGTAAATACTCTTTTCAAAGAAAGCATGACTCCCACATTAACAGATTGAGTCCTGTCAGCCAGCTTGTGTAACATGCGGGTTTGCATTTAGTTTGATTAACTTGTTGATAATGCCAGAATGTGGGAAGGTATCAAAGGTCTTCACCAGGTCCAGGTAGTCAATGTGAACCAATTTGCCTGTGTTTAGTACATCGGTGACATATTTCAAGAAGCCCAACAAATTCAGGAGACAGAATCTGCTTATAACAAATTCAAACTGAGTCCAAAACTTGTAGGCTGCCTGTGTCTTTTTAAATGAGTTCCATAATGTATTCCACTGCCTCACAGATAAGGCTGGTAAAATTATGGGTCTCTAGCTTCCTGGATCAGTAGTGGATCCTCCCTTATGCAGCAAAATGACTACTGCAGTTCTCCATTCTTCTGTCATGAATCCAATGGAGTGGCAGAGGCTGAATAGGCTTACTAGCAAGTCTAACAGGCAATGTCTGGTGCTGACAAGAAGGTATTATATTATTAAATAAAACTCCCAAACCGATAAAACAACCAGTGAAAAAAACAAAATGTACTAAGAAAAAACAATAACATTGGTTGTAACAAGGCTAAAAACAAAAGCATTTAATGGAGTAAGCGCTTTCAGGAGGGTGGCCTAAAGGTTAATGTGTTTGCCTTACAAACACAAGGTGCAGGGTTTGAGTCTCCCTAAGGGATAATTGGCTAGGCTTATAATGGCTCGCAAGGGCAGTTAGCCTAGTATGAACCTATATTCCTATATATTCCTATGGATACACCGCTTCTTCAAACTACAATCAAGCAAACAGCATCACATTTAAATACTAAAATAATAAAACTAATTATGACATCATACAATTAAAACATAGCTGTGAAAGTGCTTACTCCATTAAATGCTTTTGTTTTTAGCCTTGTTACAACCAGTGTTACTGACAAGAAGTTAGTCTGGTCCATTATCAAGACCCATTGTTCAAATGTTTTTGGCCTTAGAGCATTCAGGTCCTGTTTAAAGAGGATCAAAGAGATTGGTGTGTTTGCTAATAAGTTGGGATAAGATACTAGAGTAAAGTTAGAACTGAATTTGCCCACTAATATGTTTACTGTGTCCTCCGGGGATGATTAAGTATTGTTCTTATGCATTATTCTGAGCATTACTGGGTATTACATCTATGGTTTCTGACATAGCTGAAGTGGGTCTTGTGGTTTTCTGTAAAAGAGGTAGCAATTCTCAATTTATACGTTCTTTTGGAGGACTTGATTTTGTTTCAGAGTTTTTTTTAACACTTTTATCACTTGTGACATAGTCAAATCTACATGTATTTAAAAGTTGCAAACTATATTAAGTTCATATTTACAAACATTATACATCACTTATATTGTTATGCAAATTATAATCAAGACAATATTGCACAGATTGTTCAATTCCTGCCTTCTCTTAAACCTCATTTCTCCTCCAAAAAAATTTTTCTGCATGCATTGTTCTCATGATTTCCAATTTTTCTATGTAATTTACTCCTTCCCTTTTCTAAAGCCCCTACCTCCTGTTATTTTACCTTTTTACAATATTCACTACAGATTTTGATTTCCATTTTCAAGTAATTGCTTTTTTGGCAGTCACCAGAATTAAAATTTACAAGACCTTACTACATGTAGACAATTCAGATCCTTTATCCCAGCTCAGAAAAACATTTCCGTAATTACACTCATTGTCTTGTCTAGTATTCCAGATTTAGTACTCTATAGGTAATTGTTTAAAGTCTGCCAGCTCATTAGACTCCTAAAACATATGTTCCCATTACCTCTTTCTTCCCATCACACCTCCAACATTCACCTTCTACCTGAGAAAAAACTCTTTGGAGTCTGCTCAGGGTATAAAAGTATCTATGCAAACACTTCCAGACAAACATCCTAAATCTTCTAGTCTTTGTTGCATATTTTTGAGCTGTACACATGTCCTTCCATTGTTTCTTTGTGAATTGCATTATCTAATCTCTCTTCCCAGTCCTTTTTGACCCTTTCTGATTGATTATTAGCATTATCATGCAAAATGTTATATGCCATACTTTTTTAAACAACAGATTCTGTTCTAGGTTCATAGGTAGGTACTAGGCTATCAGCCCTAGCCAAAAAGGTTCCCTGGCTTTCTCCACCCAAGAAAATTATTTTCCTGTGCCCCTGTCGAGCAGTGCCACAGAAATGATCCCCGGGGTGAATTTTCTAATTCCCATCCAGTCTTCAAGATTTTTCTTAGAGTGCCAATGAGGCTTTGCTCGACATGAATGGGTAGTTTGTTCCAGAGTATGGGAAGTCTCTGGGACAGGAATCTATCCCTCCAGCATGTTCTGTTTATTGTGGTGACAAGGTTTAGATCCTTGGAGTGTGTGGTTCGGAGAGATTGGGATTTCATTAAGTGTAGCATGTCCAACAGCTCTGGGTTTGACATAGCTTTGTATGTTAGGCAGAGATCACCTCTGAGTAGGCGATATGTGACTGAGTAGAGCTGGAGTTTTTTTTAGATGGTCTGTGTATGACATCTGTTTGAGGCCGGTAATCCTCTTAGTGAGGTATTTCTGTGGTCTTTCCAATTGGTGTAGGTGTCTTGTGAGATGCATGCCAAACTGGGCATTGTACTCTATAATGGGTCTGATGAGAGCTGAGTAGGGAGGAACAATGACCTCCTTTTTTCTAGAAGAGAAACCTTTTGTGATGAGGTGTGCCATGTAGAAGGATTTCCTGACTACTGTGATGATTTATTTTTTTATTTTACATTTGTTGACCGGGATAGTCCGACTGGAGTCATGTCCATTTTCAGTGGAGGCCCGGGGAGAAAAGCTCCAAGACAATCAGTAACATTTAATAATAATGAAAACACATTACAGATTTGATATGCACAAAGAAAGAAAAACAAATTCACAGGTTAGGGTTACCCCCTGGTTATAGTCTGGGGGAAAATTGACAGGAAATTGACTAATAATTTAAGGTAAGAGTTAGCCAGGCTTGTTACAGTGGCATAGCCAGTTTAGAGTCAGGTATTGTTTGAGTCTGGTTTTAAATTGGGTTAGGGAGGAGAGCAATGTAATATCAGCTGGGAGTAGGTTCCAGACTCTGCCATCAGAGTTTGCAAAGAGGGAGTCCCCAACTACATTGTTAGTTTTGATAGTTTGAATTAGTAGTTTGTTTGAGGATCGAAGCAATCTCAGATTGTTATAGAGGGAGATAATATTTTTAAGAGCTGGTGTATTATCTGGATTTAGGAGGATTTTCATGGCCACAACCAGAAGGTTAAATTCGATAAAACCGGAAAGCTCTAGCCACTCAAGCTGTTTAAGGTTGATGCAGTGGTGTGTGCAGTGGTGTGTTCTAAAGGGCAGGCTAGTGGCAAGCCTGGCAATGTGATTGTAACATGTTGATAGTCTGTTAAGTACAGACTTGTTTAGATTAGAGAGAAGGGGGGAAGCATATAGAAGTGTTGAGAGTTGGTGAGAGCAGGCTATAGCAATCTTAGTTGGAGGGGTTAAGAAGGCTTTTATTCTGTATAGTGACCCAAGTTTTTTATTTGTGGTCTTGATCAATTGGTTTACGTGTAGGTCAAACTTTAGGTTATTATCAATAAGGGCACCTAGTAGTTTTGAAGAAGGGTCAAGAGAGATAATTGTCCCATCTTTTGCATTTATGGTGAAGGTAAAAGCAGTAGACCTTTGTGTGGGTGAGAATAGCAGCATTTTAGTTTTTTGGGATTTAGTAACAGTCAACGTTCAGAGAGCCAGTTTTCTATTGTATTAAAGGTGGCCTGGGTAACAAATCTCAAGTCTGTGGGAGATGTAGCTGAGCAAATCAGGGTAGAGTCAACAGCGTATTGGATACAGCTAACATTAGGGATGACAGTATATAGGTTGTTAATAAAGATGGAAAAGAGAAGAGGCCTAATACAGAGCCTTGTGGGACTCCAAGGGTGTTAGGTAATAGACTGGAGAGCTTGTTCTGCCAGAGAACAGCCTGCTGCCTCCCACTGAGGTAAGATTTAAACCATTGAGGGGTTTTAGAATCTAGGCAATAAGTCTGCAGGGTGTGTATCAACAGTATCCTTCAAGGCCCCCGAGCCAGTGGAAACCACAACCCACGCTGCTGAAACCCTTACAAATGCCTTCTACGAGCACCTCCAGGAATGTATGGATCAAGCAATCCCTAATAAAATCAAGACCCTTTCCACCAAAGGCAGGCGCCCAGTCTGGTGGACCCCAGCCATAAACAAACTCTACAACAAGAGGAGAAAGCTACTACATGACAGAGCAAAATCCCTAAAAGGGAAGGCATCTCTGATCAATACTAGCAAAAAACTACGATCACTCATAAAATCATCCAAGGCCAACTTTGAGAGAAAAATCGCTAATGACACAAAAGACAATCATAAAGCCTTCTTTAGCTATGTTAGAAACCTGGGTGGAAACTCCCAGATATGCTCAGAATTAGTCCAAAATGATAAAAAATCACTGAACCCACAGACATTGCCAACATACTGGCAGACAGGTTCAGTGCAAATTTCTCCCCTCCCCCCCCCAAAAGGAGAAATATCTATCCCACCAGAGTCTAGCCTCCCAAACATCTCAGATGCCCAGGTGAGAGCTGCTCTCTAAAGCAAAAACACAGCATCAATGGGACCGGACGGTGTCCCCGGCTGTGTGCTACACGAACTCAATGAGGAACTAAACCCACACATAAGGCTGCTGTTTAATCTTAGCCTTACTACAGGATACGTACCCAAAGAATGGCATACGGCAACTGTGGTCCCACTCCACAAAGGCGGTGCTTCTACGGACCCTGGAAATTATCACCCCATAAGCTTGACAAGCCTTGTCTGCAAAGCTATGGAGAGGATCATAATGGAACTCATAAATAAAGACATTGGGGACCTACAGACACTGGATCCTACCCAATTTGGCTTTGTCAAGGGCAGATCCTGCCTCTTGAACTTGGTTGACTTTTTCGAAAAGTCACTAAGGCCATTGATGAGGGTAAGGCAGTTCACACAGCCTACCTTGACCTAGCAAAAGCTGCTCACACAATACCCCACTCGGGCATCATAGAAAAGCTCACCAGCTTAGATGTAAACCCATATGTCACAAGATGGGTTGCAAACTGGCTCAAGGACAGAACACACAGGGTTAGAGTTGCTGGTGCCATGTCAGACTCTAAGCCGGTCACAAGCGGTGTCCCACAGGGCTCAGTCCTGGGCCCCCTCTTGTTCGGCATTTATTTTTCTGAAGTGCAGGCAAACATAGGGGATTGTGGCTGACAAAATGTGCAGATGACTGCAAACTGGGCACCATAATTGACACTCCATCAGACACAGACATCCTCCAGAAAGGTCTCATAGAAATGGATAACTGGTGCCAGAGCCATGGCCTTAAGCTAAATGCCAAAAATGTATAGTCATACCCTTTGGGAAAAACAAGGTAACCCCTAATTACCACATAGGTGGTAATCCATTAAACACGGAAGAAGTTATCAGGGACCTGGGGACCCAAGTTGGCAGTAACCTCTCTTTGACACTCACATTGCCAAAGTGGTTAGGAAGACCTTCTACATTGCCCACCTGATCATGAAGGGATTCACATCCAGATCAGGAGAGGTCATTGTACCCCTGTACTCTTCACTTATCAGACCAGTGATTGAGTACAACGCCCCATTCGGAATGTACCTTACCCGACACCTGCAGCAGTTGGAAAGACCCCAAAAGTTCCTCACCAAAAGGATTAAGGGGCTCAAACATATGTCATACGCTGCCCGAATGAAGAAACTCCAGCTCTATTCAGTCGTGACACCGCCTGCTCAGAGGTGATCTGTGCCTGACATACAAGGCCATGTCCAACCTGGAATTAATGGACATGCTCCACCTCAAAAAATCCAAATCCACCAGAGCCACGAGAGCAAGAGACTTAAACCTCAACACGGATATAAATAGGACGTGCTGGAGGGACAGATTCATCACCCAGAGACTCCCTACACTATGGAACAGAATCCCAGTCCATGTGAGGCAGAGCCCCTCACTGACTCTGTTCAAGAGAAATCTTGACGAGTGGATGGGAGATCGTAGGTTTACCCCGGGAATCATCTCTGTATCACTGCTGGACAGAGGCACAGCAAACTAATGGGTATAGTATTCTCATCCTAAGGGGTGGTGAAAGCCACACACACTCTGGCTAGGCTTATAAATGCCCTAGGGCAGATAGCCTGGTATGAACCTATGAACCTATGTGAAATGCCTTGGAAAGATCCAAGAAGAGGGCTGAGGATATTTGATTATTGTTTCGGTTGTTATTAATAGTATTGGTAAAATCTAGTAGGGCAGAGGTCATGCTGTAGTGTGGACAGAAGCCATGTTGGGTATCAGCTAAGTGGAGTAGTAAGGGACTCTAAAGAATAGGTGCCCCAGTCTGTGTTGAAGTTTCTAAACAGTAGGGTTTCTTGGGGGTAGTAACATGAAAGCCAGTGTAGGGTGTCTTCAAGTGTGGCTATGTTATTACCCATTGGGGGTATACATACAGATGATGCATTTACTTTTGTTAAGTTGCAGTCTGGTAGCAAGAATTTCTGAATTATTAATCCGAGGTGGTTGATTAACATCTGTGATTACATTCAACTCAGATTTGTAGAGTATTGCTACACCCCCCCCCCCGGAAGCACGATCCAGCCTGTGTATGTTATACCCAGGTGGTAACACTTCATTGTCAGTAGTGTTAGGTTTTAACCAGGTCTCAGATAAACAGAGAATCTCAGGGGAGTGGACAGCCAGGAGTGCATGCAGTTCATGTATTTTGTTATTAATACTCCTGATATTGAAATGACAGGCCAGGAGAGAGTTATCTAGTCTACTTTTTAAATTTTTATGGGTAAGGTTACAGGTAGACGGGGTGTTATTATTAGAGGTAGATGGGCCTGGGTTAGGGTGGATGTCACCACCGAGTATAAGGCTAGGACTGTACTTGATGAGCTTCAGGAGTTTGTTTAAAAGTTTGTAGTATTGTTTGGATCTAGAGTATATGCGCCAAGGATTAGTACGCTGGAAAAGAGAAAAAGCTGTTGAGTTGGACGTAATATTATTTGCATGACTGTAGGAGGAATGTTTTACAGTTGGGGTTATAGTATGGCCTTTTGGGTACTGATAACCAGTAAGCAATTGGTTTTCATAGAAGTTAAGTGCATAAGTGACTAGCAGAATAGGTAGTAAGGAATAGTATAACATTGTGAGAGAAGGAGTATCTTTTTTAGGATTTAAGATTTGTAAGACAGAGTAGCAGAGATGAGATCATAAGTGAAGAGGTAGTACAGTGAGGTAGAGAGAGTATGATTAGGTAAGGAGCTGATAGGATAATTAGAACAGGGTGGGTAGAGTGTAGTGGTGAAGCTGATAGGTTGTTGTTATAGGGATGTGGTTGTGTACCTATAAATGTAGAGGTACTGGGGGCAGGGAGGGAAGCAGAGCAAGCCCAAGTGCAGCGAGGGTGAGCGTAGCAGGGCTAACACTGTCTCCAAGTATATTCTTGGATATATTCTTAGGTTTTGGTAATTATGGGAAAGTATTTAGTGATACTTAATGTTCATTTTTTTTAAACAGAGTTTTTGATGTATTTTTACCCCCTTTTTTACACTAAAGTTTAGACTATGCCTTAAACTCTTACAGGGTAAATGTTAGCTATAGGTTGTGGGTTCAGATTGTAATTTTCAAGACTATATGTTGGGAGGGCAGGGTAAAACTACAGTTTGCAGGGTTTAATTGTAATTATACCATGATCCCCCCAAAACGTGCACGCTGATTGGCCAGCGTGCCCGTTGTAAATCGAGTTATACTAATGGAAAAAGGTCCGGTCGCCCGGACTTTTTTCCATTAGTATAACTCATTTTAAACACTGTCTCTATGTTAAATGGGTTTAACATGGCGACAGCTTTAAAATAAGCAACGGAGATCTCCGTTGCTTATTTTAAAGGTCTCGCCATGTTAAACCCATTTAACATAGCGAGGCAGTGTGTTGTGTTAACGGAAAGCAAGATCTCCGTTGCTTTTTATCTCGCTATGTTAAATGAGTTTAACATAGCGAGACAGTTTTAAAATAAGCAACGGAGATGTCCGCTGCTTATTTTAACTGTCTCGCTATGTTAAACTCATTTAACATAGCGACATTAAAAGCAACGGAGATCTTGCTTTCTCCGCTTTTTGCTCACAGCTCTGATGTACCGCGCAGGCGCAGTACATCAGAACTGCCGCGGATGCCAGACATCTGGAAGGGCAGTAAACAGGCATATTATGCCATTATTTAAGAAAAGTAACAGTTTCTTTCTTAAATAATGTCATGATAATAATAACCACTTCTGGTGGTAATGCTAAATTTACCCACGCCAACCGTGGGTAAATTTAGCATTACCCACACCCAGGCGTGGGTTATTGCTATATTAATCCAATAATGAGTATGGAGTGCTAGGGGCAGCTAGTATAATTATAAACAGGGGAACAGATTGCTAAGGGGCAGACTTAAGCTGCTTTGTTTAGGTCAGCAGTGTACAATAAATAGGTTACATTACAGTTTTAAGGTATTAAACTTAGCCAATTGTTAGATGGACTTCCAGGTAGGTTGTTTGTGGGTACTGTTTTCAGGATAACTCCTTCAGGCAGAAGATTCTGTTTGTTAATTATTTTAGGGATCTACCTAAAAAATAAAATGGATCAGGAGTGAGAACCTTACTGGCTGTTAAATCCAGCCACCAAACAAGCAGGCAAGTTAACATGCACTTCAACCAGACAATATATGGTAATCAGTAACTCCGTATAGCTACAGACTGAATACAAGCTCTGTTTTTACAGTACAAGTCTGAAAACAATGTAAGCCAACACTAGATCTTGATTTCACTCTGTTCAGTACTGTTTACATAGGTAAGTAAGCTACTGGTTATCAAAGGAGAGACTGCTGTCCACCTGTGTCCCAAGGTTTCTTACCACAATTTCGATGTGTAGTGAGCTACCGCCTATGTGGTTGTTCATGGGTACCGAGTTTTTCCCAAAGGGGATGACAATGCACTTCTTGAGCTTGAGGCCATGACTTTGACACCAAGCATCTGTCTCTGTGAGGCCCTTTTGTAGAATGTCTACATCATTAGGTGATTCTGTTATGGCTCCCAGTTTGCAGTCTTCTGCGAACTTTGTTAGCCAAAGACCTTCTGTGTTGGCCTGCACTTCAGAGAAGTAGGTGCCAAACAGGAGGACCCAGGACCGAGCCCTGTGGTACTCCACTCATCACTGGTCTGAAGTTGGACTTGGAGTCAGCTACTTTTACTGTGTGGCTTCTGTCAGTGAGCCAGTTGGCCACCTATCTTGTGACATAGGGATTTATGCCAAGTTTAGTGAGTTTATCTACAATTCCAGAGTTGGGGATGGTATCGACAGCTTTGGTGAGGTCAAGGTAGTCTGTGTGCATGACCTTGCTCTCGTGTATGACTCTGGTGACTACTTCAAAGAAATCAATCAGGTTTAGTAGACATGATCTACCTTTTACAAATCCAAACTGAATGGGGTCCAGGGTTTGGAGGTTACCTATGTCTTCGTTTATAAGCTCCAAGATGATACGTTCCATAGCCTTGCAGACCATGCTCGTCAGGCTAATGGGGTGGTAGTTTTCGGGGTCCGTGATGGCACCCCTTTGTGAAGTGGGATATCGTTGCTGTGCACCATTCAGTAGACACATCGTCTGAGGTGAGGCTATGATTGAACATGGTACTTAGGTGGGGTGCCAGTTCGTTCTGTAGTTCGTGCAGTACGCAGCCTGGGATGTTGTCTGGTCCCATGGATGCTGTGTTCTTGGCTTTGGAGAGTGCGGTCTTTACTTGTTCATCCATGATTACATGGGCTTTGCATTCTTCTGGTATTAAAATGGGCCCTTTGGAGGGTGAGAGGTGGGTAAAGTTAACACTGAAACTATCTGCCAGGAAGTCGGCAATATCAGTTGGTTCAGTATATTTAGTGCCATTGTGCTGCAGCTCAGAGCAGATCTGAGTGTTGCCATTGAGATTCATGACATAGCTGTAGAATGCTTTGTGGTTGTCTTTGGAGTCCGTGGCAATTTTATTTTCATAACTGGCTTTGAAGGATTTTATGGGGGATCTCAGCTTCTTGCTGAGGCTGACCTGGGAGTTCCTCCAATCTTGGGATTTTACCCTTTTTGCAACAGCTTCTTCCTTCTATTGTAGAGTTTGTTTATGACAGGGTAACACCAGATTGGCTTCCTGTTTTTGGAGGATAGCATCTTGGTTCTGTTGGGGATGGCACGATCCATGCACTCATGTATGTGCTTATACAGTGCATTTGTGTAAGATTCAACAGTCGTACCTCTATTTTCCATCTGCATGGGTGTCCTGAAGTTTGCCACTTCTGTCTTAAGAAGCATGAAGTTGGTTTTGGAGTAGTTTTTGACTGTGGTTTCCTTAATGGGGGGTGGGGGTGGGATATGGATATCTAGGGTGATTAGCTTGTGGTTGGATCTGACCAGTGAGGAGTTGACCTCTGCCATGGAACACCGGTTACCCATATTGGTAATGACCACCCCTGGTGGGGGTGTGGACAAGCTGATCAAAAGTGAACAGACTTCATTGAGGCTCAAACCATGAATGACTGCATGCAAAGTGGATGTGCTAACCACTATGCTATTTTGGCTTCAGTTCAGTTAAAATCTCAACCAGTACAGGTCTTTCATTTAGAATTCCCTTATCACTTTCTGTTTATCTATACCTGGATATTAATCACTGATAGGGAAGGCAATCTTCTTGGCCTCTTCATTCTATTATCTTTCCATCTATAATTATTTGTCTTTTTCACCATGGTTCCTTTGCCATCTTCCTCGAGTAAATTCCATTCCTCGCTTGTCTATTCTTTGTAGCCCTAATTGCAGTGATCCCTTTTGGCTGATTCTCCTTTCTCCATTCCCCTGTTGACTTAGTTCTTAATATACTTTCTGCTGCTTTATGAATATAATATTCTGTATGACTATTTTTCTCCTCAAGAATGTACATCCAAAATCCAATTCTTTATTTCTTGCATTACCCCATTTTTGTCATTATCCCTTTCCACTTTGAATGATAGCTTTCTGCTTGTGTTATATACATGAGTCTAACTGTGTAGCTCTAAAATATCCCTTCAAATCAGGTAATCCTAAATGTCCTTGTTCTGTTGGGAGGATAAGCTTATCCCACTTGACACTTGCCCTCTTCCCCTCCAAAATAAAACCCTTCAAATTTTTATTAATTACTGTCCACAACTTCTCTGGTTGATAAAAAATATGCCTTATCTGTCTATAAAACTTAAAGAACTAAAAACATTTTTACTGCTTATATCTTACTATCCATATCCAGCTGAAAGAGTTTTCAGTTTATCATTATCTTTTGATTAATCTCTCTCTTCTCACATATCCTTATTTGCCATAACAGAATCAATTTTAATCCACACTCCTAAATGCTACATTTTATCAAGTTTCCATTGGACCAATTCATATGTGTGTACATAGTTTATCGCCAAAGCCTTTGTTTTTATCTTCATTATTTTTATATCCAAAACACAAAAAAATTGAACTATCTCAGGACATTCCACAACATTCAGATGTCATTTTCTGGTTTCACCAGTTGCAAAATAATACCATCTGCAAATAAAACCAGATTTTTTTGAACACCATACCAATTATATCCTTGAATTTCTGAGTCCCTTATTTTCTTTGCCAGTGGTCCTAAATATAACCCAAATTACAAAGGGGAAAGAGGACACCCCCTACCTGGTTCCTCTGTTCAGACACAACTTATCAGAGAGGAACCCTCCCAGTTTGATTTTTTTTTAACCTCTGATCCCTCATACAGCATTGTAATTAACATTATTGTTTCAGGAAATGCAAATGCTTCCATTGTACTCATAAAAGCCCACCCTACTCTGTCGAATGGTTTCTCTGCATCAAGTCCCACCAATAACTACAGTATTTTCTTAAATTCTCTTTCCCTGTAGGTCATCCTTGTTCTATGAATGTTGTCATGTTTGTCTCCCATCTTTCAATTTTGGCATCACCTTAGCCATTATTTTCACCATTTTAGACATAAGCACTTTATAATTACAGTTTAGATTTGAAAAGGACATATACCAACCTGGATCAGATGGGTTTTTGCCGTCTTTAGGTATTACAGCCACCACAGCTTTTTCAGTAATGTTGGTACCTCCCCTCCTTATTGTTAAACAAAACCTTCCCTCCTAACCTGCACCAGAATACCATCTATTCCTGAAGAGTTTCCTATAGATTGGTTGTATATCACAATTTGTATCTCATCTCTTCCTATCTTAACTGTTTATTGTTGAACCTCATCTACCTCTAACCCTGGCATATTTAAGTCTTCCATAAATATTTCCCTTTGTGCTTTTTCTTGATTCCCCACTTCTTTAATTTATACAAATTTTCATAAATTTTCCAAATGTTTCTAATTTTTATAGGACCTCTGGTTATTTTACTTTTTGGGAACAACTGTTTCTACTTTCTGTTGCTTAAGTCATTGTGCCAAAAGTTTTTGTACTGTGAAGTTATTATCATAAAATAGTTGCTTAACAGCAATCTTTCTAAACTCATGAATATTATTCAGGTACTCCCTTATTTTCTCTTTAGCACTCTGGAATTGTACCTCCTCTTGTTCTGTGAGATACCCTTATTTTGTAGTACTTTAACCTTTGTCAGTCCTTCTAAATAATTCTTATTACTTCTTAATCAGATCCATTTTTCTTTAATTTCTACCACATTTTTAAACTCCACTTTTATGTTATCCCACCTTCTGGAATACTTTCTGTCTTCCCTTGTAACTCCTGGATAACTTCTATTACCCATTCCTTAAATTCCTCTCTTTTTAACGGGTAGGTGGGGAAGTGCTAGTGTCTCAATTTTACTTCATTACTCTGCATGTATATCTTAGTAGTTATTGGTGCATGATCTGAAATAGTTACTGGATGTGTATCAAAGTTGTCAGTTACTGGATGTGTATCAAAGTTGTCAATTAAATTTGCCATGTTCTTGTGAAATATAATTTCTGTCAAGTCCAGCCCAGTTATTCTATCTTGGGGAATAATATGTAAATTTTCTTTGAGTTCCTGCTACTGAATTCACATCTTTCATGCCACATAATTTCATAAATATCCATAAATCTACCCTCTTTTTGTTATATTTTTCCTTATAGGCCCCCAGATACATTCTCATTGCTGCAAATGAAATTCCAGTCCCCGCCTAATAATAATATTCCCCGTTGAAAGCTGATTTTCTCCCAACATTTTTTAAGCTCCAAAGTAGCAGTTTGAGGTGGAATATAAATACAAGCCAGTGTAACCTTCATCTCTTGCCAGTAGTTCCTTACTACTACAAACCCTGCATTATTATCTTTTTTGTTTTCTATTACTATTGGAGCTCCTCTAGCAATCAATATAAGTACTCCTGTTTTCCTTTGTCCTTGATACTCTGCAGAATGTCCATCCTGCAAAACGTGTCTCCTGTACTAATGCTATTTACCCTTTGCATTTCTAAATATAATTATTCTTTCTTTTTTGTATATACCTGTGAGACCATTCAGATTCTAGGATAATATGGAAAGTTACCATTACTGTAAAAAGTCATTATTCCCACCTATTAAATGTGGCAGTTTTTTTATGTTTAATTCCAGCTTTTTTGGTACATGCACCCATTATCTTATTGTCACATTTTGCAAGATGTTATGTTTTAATAAAAATCCCTCAAAAAAAAACACACACACACATCCTATTAATTAAATACAAACACACATAAGAATGTACAGCTTCAATTAGAAACATTTGTGCCAAACAAACAACTGCTAACACAGGCCTAGTTAACCTGAATTTGAGATAATCTGTGCTAAGAATCATGTTATTGCCAGTGCTTCAACTTAACACTAATCTAGAATTTCACCCATACAAAAGTAAGGGAAAAAAAATATCAGCTCTACATATATTCTGATCTGTATTATTTTTACACCCTATCTCCCGCATCAACAACCCAACATTACAGCCTGTTAACTTAAACATGAGTTTGTCTAGCTTTTCTTCTATTTTTGTACTGTAATGCCTATATTTCTTAATAACCAAAAAAGAAGAAAAAGAAAGAGGAAAAAAGGCATTCACATACAAGAAAACTAAAAGAAAACTTGCAGCTATGTTTTATTCTTGTATTATGTCCTCAGCTGGACTAATGTTTAGAATTTTTAAATGTTATTTTTCTTAACTGTATAATGTAAGTAATACTTAATGTGGAACTTTTCTCCCCGGGCCTCCACTGAAAACGGACCTGCATCCAGTCGGACTCTCCTGGTCAACAAATGTAAATAAATAAATAATAAAAATACTATAAAATATGCAGTTTATAGTGTAGAAGATGTCATAGAAATGCTGTTAAGAAAAGAAAGTGTTTTACTTGGTTACCTTTTCACTTCCTCTTCCGCACCCCTCAGAGTACTTCTAAACATTTATGACATGAAGTGAAGCAAATGCATTTCGGTTCCTCACAAGTTTAACAAAGTCAACAAAAGTCAACCCTTTCCACTTAGACTTACTACGGCCATATCCACAAATGTGATTGATGCTTTGCAGTCTCACCTTTATTCACTAATTTCCATATTGATGGTCTTTTTTGCTTCATCTCCATCTCTCAGCTTCAGATTCTGGTTCAGTTCCAAGATACTTCTGAGTCTTCTGGTCAACTTTTGTGCTTTTCTCTGTTTCTCAAACGTTTTCCTTTGGAACAGTGGAAAGGTTTCAATGACTAAGTCTATGTGTGCTTTATTATTAGCAGAATCCCTTTCTACTTGTTTTTATTGGGCAAACTTTTGCCTTACCTCTTTAGCATTATCTGCATCAAAAAATGCCTTTAATCCTTCATAAAAAAATATTCTGAAGACAGCTGGATGTGGCAGCTTGAATCTCACACTTGTCTCTTGACATTCCAGATTACTAGAATAAATTTGTTTCTCTTCTGGCTGGTGTACAGTGAATAATCATTTTCTACACTCTACTGTCTCCATCTTGTAATACTGTTCCCATCTGCCGCAGTTTTGTCAGGATCAGCAATTTTTGCTGACAGGTTTGCATCTTCACTAATAAAGGTCTTTACTGCTTTTTCATGGCCAGATTTGGAGCATATGCATGGTATGCACTTTCAATTAACAGTGCCTGTTGTGGAATACCAGTCCATTTGCTTATTTGTGCCTTCATAAAATGAATACAGTCTGTTCCTTCTAGTTTCTGTGATACAGCAGAAAATTTCATATTTTCCGTGTGTGTACTGTCCTTTAATTCTACCATTTTTTGAAACATCTCTTCCTGAACAGTGTCATACTCACCTAGCCATTTTTTCATTTTTGTTTTTTTTTTTTTTCAGTTTTATCCGCTCACCTGAACAACTGTGTGAAGCTTTTTCCAGCCTTTTTGTGTTTTACTGGCTGATGTCTCTCAAGCTTCTGTTTTCACAATGGAAGAGCTGAAGTTAAGTTGTTGATCAGTAAGCAGTTATCTTGGAAGTTTTTGTGTTTCTTTTGTTGATCTTTGTGGGTTCTTCTGTAGAAGATGAGATGTTAAGTTTGTTTTTATGGACCATACATTTATTGTCAAGTTAATATTGAGAAATTTCTGTGCCTTTTGCTATATTTTTTTATAATAGTTTTGAAAGTGACAATGTGTTCCAGACCTTAGTTTGCATTTTATTAATTGTGTTTGATATACTTTTTCTGTTGTGTTATGGAGTTGATAAGTTTGAGTGCTAGACCTAATATGCTTTAGGGAATGTATATTTGTAGTATCTCCAGTATATTGGCTGTTTTGAGTTTTATGAACCAATATGCATTTTATCATACATTTCTGTTGATTTAAAAGTTTTTACAGATTCTCAGTTTTGTGCGCGGTGGAGTGGCAAAGCAGTTAGTGCTTCTGTCTCAGCCACTTGAGTCTTTGTTTCACTTCACAGTGGGGGTACATTCTGTGCAGTTTCTCCACAATCTATGTACACATGGGTTTTTATTATTTGCTTCAGATTCCATCCATGTCCAAAATATTTGCTTGTTGCGTGTGTATACATTAGTGTGTGTGCAAGCATCCTGTGGTGGTATAGCAATCTGTTTAGAATGAATTAATATGCCCACCATAGCACTTTTTATCCTCAGGCAGTGCAGTAACTGCCCTATGCCCACAGATCCTGACCTTTTACCCAGCCCTAATAATTCTGTTTGTGAGAGATGCAAATTAACATATATAGAAACCTCACTCTCATAAAAAAATATGGATTGAAAAATACATTACCACCACCACATTTAACAGCAAGCCACACTAAAATGCCTTACACTGAGGCTTAAATTCCTTGCCAAAGCATCCTAGAACAATGAAGACTAGGTCTCTGCAAAAATCCAGCACTACATTTTATTCATGTGTGCCAACAGTAGAGTCCCAAATAATCAAATCATCTCAAATCCCTACCAGCAGACCACTCTACATATAAAATGTTGTGATTGGTGACTGTATAGTTAGTAGGTCATGCATATTCTTCACTCTTTAGGCTGGACAAAGACAGTGTGACAATGAGTTGTCTTCCTGGTGCCAGGATCTCTGATGTCTCAAGGACCCTTTCTTCTAACAAATGTGACTATGATATGGTGGTAGTCTGGGAATAAATTACTTGGTGTACAAACCCTGAGGTATACAGAGAGAGAGGTGTCAAAACTCTACATGCTCATCACAAATGCAGGCAAGACTTTGGTCCTAAGTGGAATCCTCCCTCCCTTCCTTCCCTCAAGAATGAAGTCTAAGTACAAAGAAAAGATAATTGGCTTCAACAACATTTTAAATTTTTGGTGTCATTCCAGGAGATCCAGTATGTGTCAGCATAGGATGAGATTGACTGGTCTACGTGCTTTGAAACCGATGGCCTTCAACTCTCATTTCAAGGCTTCTACATACTGGCTAAAACTTTAGCTACCCCCGATAGATCCTTTTATAAGCAGAGTCCAGTTGATGTACATCCCACTGTAACTAACATAGTCAGATCAAAACAGGATCACAGTAAGGTAGCTCTGCTCATGCCAGATGTTTCAATAATAAGCTATCCCACCTTGAGGCTATCCCACATTTGAAACCCCTCCATTTTTGTGTAACTACTGAAACCTGGTTTAAAGGTATAGGAAGCACTCCCTCCATACCTGCATTTTGGCAACTGTGGTGTCATTTCTGTATTTGATTAGGGACCATATTACCTCCAGACAGATTCCCAGAGATTTACAAACTGAACTTGTTGCACTCCAAATCGCGTTAAACAAGACAGCTATTAGCCTGTTACAGGATACCCTCTATGTCCCCAGAAAATCATATAAGGTTCCTATGCTTACTTTGTGAACTCTCCATGAACAAGAACTCTGGTATTTTGGGAGACTAACTTCCCCTGAACAAACTGAAAAAGCCTATACCTCTAATTTAGGATTTGCCAGAAAGTTTTGAATTTAATAAACAAAAATTCCCTGGGCAGATTGTTAACTGACCCATTACAAGATGCTTTAGATGTGGTCCATACAAATATACCATATTCATTCACTATTCCCCTATTTCCTTTACCCAGTTAAGGTGGACTATAAACTAATAACCTTCACCTTCAAAATCTCTAAACTCTTGAAAACAGTATCTGAGTTCAAGAATTTCAGCTGTATTAAACTCATCATATGTGAGAAAGTTTCAGAATTCACTTATAGCAGCAACAGAACCAAGATTAACAACACATTATGTAGCTTCACAAAAAAGTTCTACACCCACCTAGAAAAATATACCAACCAGATCTAAATTTAATGGGAAATTCAAAAACAAACAACCCTGGTGGTCCACCACCATAAATAAACTCTACAATAAAAAAATGTCATTAAAGTATGCATCAAATTAAAAACTCTCATATCAGGAATACTGTTGGAAATATTTAAAAACGGGAGAAAAAACACAATTAGGTCAGCTAAAGCAGCCCATGAACCTCTGTTATCATCTGAAGAAAGTCCTTCTTTAGCTATGTTAGGAAACAAAGAAGTAATACCCAACATTGCCCAGAACTTATTCAAAATGAGACCACCTATTTTGACCCAATACATATTGCCAACATACTAGAAACCAAATTCAGTAGTAATGTTTACCCCAGAGATGGCCATCCGTCTACTTCTTAGGGATCCAGTGTCCCAGATATCTTGTAGCTTCACAAGTGTAATAGCCCCACTAATGCCAGGACTAGGGATTTCATTTTCATCAACAGGTAAATAAATCACAATGACAATGTAGGTTTGTCACACAGCATCTCCCCCACCTCTTGAACAAACTCCCCATGAAAATTAAGTAGCATTGTACACTATATTCTATCAGACAGGACCTAGAAGATTGGATTAGTACTCACAAATTTATCTCAGGATTGAGTGGCCTAGTCATCCTCAAGGGGTGGGGTGTGATTTAAGGGGAGGTACTGTCAAGGTGCAAATGGTCACGAGACAGTCACCTTTGCATTTCCTATGATCCTAAGAGCCTTGCATCCACTATGTGACAGGATAGGTTGTGGTTATCCCCCTGTAATGGATTAAGCAAGTAATCTCAAAATGAATGAATGGATTGTAAAAATGCATTTTTGTCTATAGAATAGTTCGTCATTCAAGTATTTTATTTAAAATAATGTCCAGTTTTCAGTATTCCCAAATAATATGACTTTTAATGTGTTCTATATTATAGTGGGCTTAAACTATACATTAGACTGTATAAATATAAAAATCTTTTAGGAGTGCTGCAGATTTGGTTTTGTCAGATGTATGGTCATCTCCATGTTTTACAGACTTTTGTTAGCTAAGGTAAATGTTACAGGATAATGGTTAGGTACTGTGTATTGTTGGATATTTCCTCTGAAATGGAGATGAAAGACTTTAAAAGTGCATATATGAGTGCATAGTAAATAAAGGAAGAATGAATCATTAAAATGAATCACTTTTACCTCCAGTGTAGGACAAACCCAAAAATGCTTAGACTTCCCAAACAAAAATTCCTGTGAGTAGCTGGTAAATGACTTTACTAGAGGGCAACGCATTCTTTTTTTAAGCGCCTTTTTGTGTTATGACTTGTGACATAGGCAATCTTACATTTATATAAAAGTAATCAAACCATTTTAATAAATTTATTTTTACAAAAATTATACATCATATATGTTGTTATATGACATATAATCTAAGCAACATTACATAAGTTATTCAATCTATGCTTTCTCTTAAACCTCCTTTATCCTTCAAAACATTTTCTGCATGTATTGTTCCCACACTTTCCATTTTTTTCTATGTACTTTACTCCTATCTTTTTCTAAAGATCCCACTTCCTGTTCTTTTATCTCTGTTATAATTATGACTACTGGTTTAGATTTTGATTTCCATTTTCTATTTATTGCTTTCTTAGCAACCACCAGAAGTGATCTTAACAAGGCCTTACTATGTCTAAACAATTTAGGTCCTGTATCCCAGCTAAAAAGTAAATAAATAAATAATTTCCTTATTTACACTCATTTGCTCACCCAGTATTCCTGACAGATACTCTGTATTGAATTTTTAGTCTGCCAACTCATTACACTCCCAGAACATATGTCCCCAGTTACCTCATTCTTCCCCATCACACCTCCAACATTTGCCATCTACCTGAGGAAAAAACTTATTTGGAGTCTGTGTGGGATATCAAAATATCTGTGCAAACACAGGCAAAACCCTAAATCTTCTAGATTTTGTTGCATATATGTCCTCCCATTGTCTCTTATGATTCCATGTCTAATCCCTCTTCTTTGATTATTATAGTTATTGTGCAATATTTTATATGCCATACTAATTTTTCTTTTCTTAACAGCAGCTTCTATGCTAGATTCAATTAAAAACTCAACCAGTGCAGGTCTTTCATTTAGCATTCCCCTATCCCTTTGTCTTTGTTTATACTCTGATACCAGACCCTGATCAGGAAGGCAGTCACTAGCCAGCAGTCCAAATGTCTTCTTGGCCTCTTCCCATTCCTTCTGTAGTTATTTGGTCACAATACCTTGGCCCCTTTGCCATCTTCCACCAGTAAATTCCAGTCCCCTCCTGTCTATTAGTACCCTGAATTACAGTCATGCCTATCGGCAGAATTTCCTTTTTCCATTCCTGTGTTGGCTTACCTTTTGGTATACTTTCTGCAAATTTATGAATATATTTTTTTTAATTTCTCCAAGTCTTTTGGGTTTCTAATACCATGATGGGAATGGACCCCATTCCTAAGTCAAAGAACGATTAAAGTTCATGAAATTAGTATTGTTTCATGTGATGCCCGTGCACTGGCCCAGTAATCAATGAGCCTCAATCCTCACCACTAGCAGTAGTGCGGGGCGTTCACATTGGGAGGATAACAAGTGCACACACAGTAAAGTACAATTTCCCTTAAGAGCATACAGAGATCACAGTCTGGGACTGGTTTCTCCTTTTCTCTCCAGATCCCTAATAAGACTCCCCACTGGCACAGCTATAGGGTTCAGATCTCAGCCGAGTGGTCAAGCCAAAACCTCCAGTACCCTCTCTGTCCAACCAGTGCTTCATGTCCCTGCCCAAGTAGCTGACTCACACACACTTTTGAGATTTGGTTTATATACAAACACACAGACACTCCTGGGGAAGGCTGGAACAGGTTCTCCAGCTATGCCCCTTCGACTCAGACTATATGGTAGCAATCACTGCCACCAACTACTCATATCAGCTACTAATAAGGCCCTTCCCAAAGAGTGACTCCTTCTACTGTGCATTGTTACTGTTATCCAAGTAGTAAGTGTGACCCAGGGCTAAGGCTATTGGAGTGGCTGGTACAGTATCACCAAACACATGCAAGTACTCTGAGAGTTTAAATTATCTCTACACAAAACAGCCACAGTCGAAAGGTCTAAAATATTTAATAATAAATAATAAAAACACAAGACAATACTTATTCATTCAACGCAGTGACACTAGAGAGTTCAGAAATCACAGGAAATACTTTAAAACAACATTGTAGGATAGTCTCACATAAATATAGAAAACAGCTAGACTAATCTGGCTATATTTCTATCTATCTCTAAGAGAAATCACTGTTCTAAATTCTACTTACAGAGCAAAGGCAAAGTGCTGGTGAGCTGATGTGTTCAAGTTCAGACAAAAATACAAAATGCTATTCTTTCTTTCTGTGCTTAAATTGATAATACACAGTACTGCTGAGTAATTTCAGATTACATCATTCTTGTCTCTTCTCTGATTTAGTTCCCAGGCTAAAAGAAGTCAAAATTTTACATTTCTTTGCACTGCACCTCCCAGGAAGCCACAGCAATAAAAGACACTTTACATGTGAAACCTAGTAATTATCTCTGTCTTAGCACAATAGAAAGAATTTCTAGCTCAGACAACCTGTCTCCATGCTTGAGATCAAATGCAGTTATAAAATCCTTTGCTTATCGGCTTTCTTCCAGCAGGGTGCACTGTGGTTACATTTTTGAAGCTCAGAACATACACAGTTTTCTGGGTCTATATTATAACAACGAAGAGGCTTTTAAGTGAATGCCTCTTCATTGACACATAAAGACCGATCGTACTAAAGCGTGAATGGTCAAAACAGCAAATTCTTTCCCTGTGAAAGAATTTGTTTGCTCAAACACACACACACACACACACACACACACACACACACACACACACATTTACAAATATAACTATGTGGGGGGCTTCGCCCCCTCCACCCCCCAACTAAATATACCAACTCCAAGATCACACTACAGTGGAGAAAAGGGCAACACTGTGTAGTTGGCCAACTAAACCTTTGCCCTGTAAAGCATTCATCCAATCACTTAAATGTGTTTCAATGAATACGTGTTGCTCATTTGGTGCTCAATATTACAATGTTTCGACGTTGTAATATAGACCCAGTTTTCTTACAGTTGTCAAACAAGTCTGAGGATCAGTGAATTTCCTTCCATACAGATAATTCTGAAGTTTCTGCAGTACCCACACTATGCCTAGACATTACTTTTCTACATCTGCATAGCATTCCTCCCTGGGTTGTAGCCTATGACTGAGATAAACCACTGGGTGCTCCTCTCCCTCTGAAGAAATCTGGTTGTGTGCAGCCCCCAACCTATGGTTCAAAGCATTCACCTGCACAACAAATTCTTTGCTGTAGTCTGGACTGGCTAACACAAGGGTCCTTCCAAAGCTTCTTTTAACTTCTGGAATACCTGCTCACATGCTGTGGTCCACACTACCTTATCTGGCCTATTTTACCTTGTCAGATCTGTGCCCGGGGTGCAGCTATGGTACTATAACTGGGGACAAACTTTCTGTAGTAACCTGCTGTCCCTAAGAATGCTCTCACCTGTTTATTGGTAACAGGTACAGGCCATGTCTGAATGACTTCCACTTTGGCAGGTTCTGGCCTGATCTTACCACTCCCTACTCTATGTCCCAGGTAGGAAATCTCTGCCATTTCCACCTGACATTTGCTGGTCTTAATGGTCAACCCTGCCCTCTGTGGTCTGCCCAGCACCTCCCTGACATGCTGAAGGTGCTCTTGCCAGAAATGGCTGTAGATGGAAATATCATCTAGGTAAGCAAGGGCAAAATCTCCTGCTCCTGCTAGGATATGACCAACTAGCTTCCAGAAAGTTGCTGGGGCATTTTTCATCCCAAAAAGCATCTTTGTGAACTCATACAAGCCAAAAGGAGTCACAAAGGATGACCTTACTCTAACACTGGGAGTCAAGGGCACCTGCCAGTAACCCTTGGTAAGATCAATTGTGGTAAGATACTTATCCCCACCCAGCTGCTCTAGGGTTTCTTCTGTCCTAGGCATGAGGTAAGCATCTGACTCTGACTGTTAAATTTCCTGTATTTCACATCGAACCTGGTGCTGCCATCCTTCTTTGGCACCAGCACCACTGGGGAGGCCCAGGGGCTGCTGGACTTTTGAATTACCCCTAGTGCCAGCATTTCCTGTATTTCTCCCTCAGAGTCTGTTTGACTCTCTCAGGCACCCTATAAGGGGCCTGCCTAATAGACCTTTGGGGGTCCTGAATCCACCTTGTGCTGCACTAGATGGGTGCACCCTGGTTTCAAAGTGAACATGTCCCCAAACTCCTGTAACACTGCTCGGATTCCTTGACCCTAGGTAGGAGATAGCTCCTGGGGCACAGGTGTCAGTCCGAGCCTCACTGAGGAGATCAATTACCAGGTCTCCCTCAGACTCCTGCTGTAATCCACTGCAAATACTCAGCACAAGGGCCTCCCTATCATGGTAAGGCTTCATAATGTTAACATGGTACAATTTGTGCCCCTGCCTCCTGCCTAGCAGTTCCACTATGTAGTTAACATCACTGATCTTCCTCACCACATGGTAGGGTCACTCTCAGGCTGTGTGTCTGACAGGAATGAGAACCATTACCTGCTGCCCAACAGCATACTCTCTAGCTCGAGCATTCCTGTCATACACATACCTTTTTCTGCTGTTGGGCTTCTGCAAGGTTCTCCTGGGCCAAGCCCATGAGTTCCCTGAGCCTTGACCTGAGGATTAGGACATATGACACAACAGACTCCTGGTGAGATTCACACTCACCCTCCCACTCATCTCAAATTAAGTCTAGAGGCCCGTCACCCTATGCCCATACAACAACTCAAAGGGTGAAAAACCTTTGGATTCCTGGGGAACCTCTCTGTAAGCAAACAACATATGGGGAAAATATTTGTCCCACTCCCTCTTAAACTGGTCTGCAAATGCCTGTAGCATGGACTTGAGTGTAGAGTTTAACCTCTTACCAAGATCATTAGTCAGGGCATGGTAGAGGGTGGTCTTTAGGTTCTTTACCCCACAATACTTCCACAGGCAAGCCAGCAGATCTGACATGAAATTGGCACTTCTGTCAGTCAGTATTTCTTTTGGGAAACCTATCCTGCTGAAAATCTCTAACAAAGCATTTGCCACCTTTTCTGCCTCAATGGAGGGCAAAGCCACTGCTTCAGGGTATCTTGTAGTATAATCTACTACCACTAGGATATACATTTTCCCTGTGGAACTTTGGGTACTCAGAGGCCCTACAATATCTATAGCTACCCTCTGAAATGGCTCCTCAATCACAGGCAAAAGCATCAAAGGAGCTCTCACCTTCTATCCTGCCTTGCCTACCCTTTGACACTGCTCACAGATCCTGCAGTACCCTGTTACATCTCTGGAAATCCTAGGCCAACAAAAGTTCTGCATAATACGTTTCTTTGTATGTCTTATGCCCATATTACCTGCAATGGGAATATCAGGGGCTATGGCTAGAAGTTACAGATGGTAGGCTCTAGGCACTGCCAACTGCTGTATTCTCTCCCCCTCTCCCCCCTTCCCTCAGGTGTCCACTGTCTATATAATAACCCTTTGTACCAGGATACAGATTCCCCCATTCCTTGAGAATCAGGTGCATCACTAGCTACCTGACTCAGGCCTTGTAATATAGGGTCTGTGAGGTGAGCATGTCTCAACTCTCTCTTTCTAACCCTTCCCACCTCCTCTTCCACAGGAAGTCTGGCATCCTCTGACAGCGGTGCCTCACTGTCAGCCTGGGTACTACTACTCATCTCTACTTTTGCAGTCACTCTGTCCAAGGGAACATCAGTACCCACAAGCAGCTGTGGCTCACCTTCAATCTCACTGCTACAGAGTAGCTCCCTGCCTGAAGTAACCACCTCACCAGTCCTGGCTGCAAGTATGCAGTCTGTCTGGGTCTCCCCAGGCTATCAGACCCACATGCTTGTCTCCAAGCCTGACTGTAACTGCATTAACACACATTACTGCCTTATCAAAATCCTTCCCTATCAGGACATCTGCAGGATGGTAGTTTGGTACCCCTGTTGCCTCAAGACAACCTACTATTGGAATTTTGTCATTCCCAATTACTGGCTCTCTTAACTTTTGTTCCCCACCTTCCCTCCGTGGAAATCTATATGCCACATGGCCCAACTGGTTGTATTCAAAACATTTAACCCTAGATCCTGGACGTGTAGCTGGACTTGTGGCTTCCCCTCCTACTGCAGATTCTGTTAGGGTAGTCTGGCCTCCCCACTATGGGTTCCCTTAGACCCATGAGCTTTACTGGATGTCCCTTTCCTGTGCAGGAATGCCCTGCTTGCTAGGTATAGGTCTCCCTTCTTCCCCAACTCATCTGCAGTAGAGCATTGTCTAAGCTAACCAGATCCTTATGTCCTTAGGCAAAGTGCAAAGGGCTTGTTCCCTCACCAAAAGGTCTGCCAGCCCTTCAGAAGTGGTGACCTGACATCCACTCACCCACTTATGAAAATAAGTGCTTAGTTCAGCAACATCTTCACCCCACAGTGCTTCCACAGACAAGCCAGCAGGTCTGACATGAAATTGGCACCTTTGCCTGTATTTCTTTTGGGAAACCTAGCCTGCTGAAAATCTCTAACAAAGATTTGCCACCTTTTCTGCCTCAATGGAGTGCAAAGCCACTGCCTCAGGGTATCTTGTAGTATAATCTACTACCACTAGGATATACATTTTCCTTGTGGAACTTTGGGTACTCAGAGGCCCCATAATATCGATATCTGCCCTCTGAAATGTCTCCTCAATCACAGGCAAAGGCATCAAAGGATCTCTCACCTTCTATCCTGCTTGCATACCCTTTGGCACTGCTCACAGGTCCTGCAGTACCCTGTTACATCTTTGGAAATCCCAGGCCAATAAAAGTTCTGCATAATACATCTCTCTGTATGTTTTATGCCCATATGTCCTGCAAAGGGAATATCAGGGGCTATGGCTAGAAGTGGCAGATGGTAGGCACTAGGCACTGCCAACTGCTGTATTCTCTCACCCTCTGCCCCCTCCCTCAGGTGTCCTCTGTCTATACAGTAACCCTTTGTACCAGTATACAGATTCCCCCATTCCTTGAGAATCAGGTGCATCACTAGCTACCTGCCTCAGGCCTTGTAATGTAGGGTCTGAGAGCTGAGCATGTCTCAACTCTCTCTTTCTAACCCTTCCCACCTCCCCTTCCACAGGAAGTCTGGCATCCTCTGACAGTGGTGCCTCCCTGTCAGCCTGGATACTAGTACTCACCTCTACCTTTGCAGTCACTCTGTCCAAGGGAACATCAGTACCCACAAGCAGCTGTGGCTCACCTTCAATCTCACTGCTACAGAGTAGCTCCCTCCCCGAAGTAACCACCTCACCAGTCCTGGCTGCAAGTATGCAGTCTGACTGGGTCTCCCCAGGCTACCAGACCCACATGATTGTCTCCAAGCCTGACTGTGAGTAACTGCATTAACACATGGTACTACCTTATCAAAATCCTTCCCTATCAGGACATCTGCAGGATGGTAGTTTGGTACCTCTGTTGTTTCAAGACAACCTATTATTAGAATTTTGTCATTCCCAATTACTAGCTCTCTCAACTTTTGTTCCCCACCTTGCCTCCATGGAAATCTATATACCACATGTCCCAACTGGTTGTATTCAAAACATTTAACCCTAGGTCCTGGACGTGTACCTGGACTAGTGGCTTCCCCTGCTACTGGCAGATTCTGTTAGGGTAGTCTGGCCTCCCCACTGTGGGTTCCCTTAGACCCATGAGCAGTACTGGATGTCCCTTTCATGTGCAGGGATGCCCTGCTTGCTAGGTATGGGTCTCCCTTCTTCCTCAACTCATCTGCAGTAGAGCATTGTCTATCAGCTAACCAGATCCTCATGTCCTCAGGCAAAGTGCTAAGGGCTTGTTCCCTCACCAGAAGGTCTGCCAGACCTTCAGAAGTGGTGACCTGACATCCACTCACCCACTTATGAAATTAAGTGCTCAGTTCAGCAACATATTCACACACACTTTCATCTGCCTTGCGTCTATGCTCACAAAACTTTTTCCTATAAGCTTCAGGTGTTAGCTTAAAAGAATTCTAGCAAACAATTCTTTGCAGCAATATAATTTAAGAAATCATTGTCAGAGAGTTTGGACAAAATAGTTACAGCTTTACCATGGAGAAAGGGGGGTCAGGAACCGTACACAGAGCCTTTGGTCAACATCATACTGTTTACATACCCTTTTAAACTATCAATATTATCCCACTCTGTAAACCATGGAAGAAATTTACTGACCTTTTGTGATTCTGGGGTCTGGTTACTCCCCTCCCCATTTCCTCTATGACTCTGGTGAAGAGTCAGCATCTCATTTTCATTTTTCCTCTGCCCTTCCTTCTCCTCAGCTTCCAGGCTTAGCAGTTTCTCATTGTCCTCTGCCTGCAGACATCGCATTTTCTCATTTTCCTCAGTCTCTAGATGCCTCAGTCTCTCTGCTGCTTCTGTTTCCCAATCATTGGCCTCCAACTCAAGTCTCTTTAGTTCCAGATGGATTTTTAAGTCCTCTATAGAAAGGTTGAGCTGTCCATTCTCTTGAGTGTTGTACATCTCCATGGCCAGTTTGATCATCTTCCTGGCTGCTATTCCTTGATGCAGCTGTGACCAAAGCTGCAATCATATCTGCTTTAGTCAGGTAACAATGCACCAGTCCTTTAGCCTGGCACATCTCAGCCAACTGGCTCCTTGTCAGTTTACCATACTCCTCTGCTGACATGCTTGCCTGCTCTCCCTGACTGACTAAGCTAACAAAAGAAATAAAACAATTGTGATATGAACTCTGAAAGTTCACTGCATGGCTGATTTAGAGTACAAAAACACCTCCAGTGATCACTGTCCACAAGCTACAGGAATTCACTATCCACACCACTACAAGACAATTAATATGTGATGTGGCTAACTCACCACTATCAAACAATTAATATTTGATGTGGATATCCCACCACTGCCAAACAATTAATATGTGATGCCCGTTCACTGGCTCAGTAATCAAGGAGCCTCAATCCTCACCACTAGCACCAGTGAGAGGCGTCTACATTGGGAGGATAACAAGTACACACATGGTAAAGTACAATTTCCCTTAAGAGCACACAGAGATCACAGTCAGTCTGGGTCTGGGTTCTCCCTTTCTCTCCAGATCCCCAGTAAGACTCCCCACTGGCAAAGCTATAGGGTTCAAATCTCAACTGAGTATTCAAGCCAAAACTTCCAGTATCCTCTCTGGCCAACCAGTGCTTCCCGTCCCTGCCCAAGTAGCTGACACACACACAGTTTGAGATTTGGTTTATATACACACACACAGATACTCCTGGGGAAGGCTGGCACAGGTTCTCCAGCTATGCCCCCTTCTGCCCAGACTATACAGCAGCAATCACTGCCACCAACTACTCTTATCAGCTACTAATAAGGACCTTCCAAAAGGGTTACCAATTCTACTGTGCAATGTTACTGTTATCCAAATAGTGTGTGACCCAGGGCTAAGGCTATTTGAGTGACTGGTACAGTATCACCAAATACATGCATGTACTCTGCGAGTTTAAATTATCTCTACACAAAACAGCCACAGTTGAAAGGTTTAAAATATTTAATAATAAATAATAAAAACACAAGACAATACTTATTCATTCGATGCAGTGACACTAGAGAGTTCAGAAATCACAGGAAATACTTTAAAACAACATTATAGGATAGTCACATAAATATAGAAAACAGCTAGACTAATCTGGCTATATATCTGTCTACCTCTAAGAGAAATAACTGTTCTAAATTCTACATATAAAGCAAAGGCAAAGTGCTGGTGAGCTGATGTGTTCAGATTTAGACAAAAATGCAAAATGCTATTCTTTCTTTCTGTCCTTAAGTCGATAATACACAGTACTGCGGAGTCATTTCAGATTACATTATTCTTTTCTCTTCTCTGATTTAATTTCCAGGCTAACAGATCTCAAAATTTAACATTTCTTTGATCTGCACCTGCCAGGAAGCCACTGCAATAAAAGACATTTTGCATGTGGAACCTAGTAATTATCTCTGTCTTAGCACAATAGAAAGAATTTCTAGCTCAGACATTTTGTCTCTGGGCTTGAGATCAAACACAGTCAGAAAATCCTTTGCTTATCGGCTTTCTTCTAGCAGGGAGCACTTTTTGAAGCTCAGAACATACACAGTTTTCTTACATTTGTCAAACAAGCCTGTGGATCATATTAATATTTACAAGGACATAAAATTATTTACAAAATTCTATCTGTCTTGGCTGGCAGTCTTCACATTTCAGTCTTTGATGTCAGCCAAAAGTGCTCTTTCCAGCACCTGCAATGTGCCCAATAGTGACTCCTGTAATTTGTACAGGGTTACATGGATTGGTAACATGTCTAAATACGACTGTAGATTATTTTTTTCTAAGACCCGTTGCTCCTACTGCTTTTGGAACTGTTTCTTCCACATTGCTCTCATTTCTGCCTGCAGATCCTTATATTTTATGACTTGTGTCTCTCTGTACGCAAGACACTAGTTACTGGGTGTGGCAATTTCAATAATCAGTGATCAATGCTACTGTTTTTATCTTCTTCTCTTGGACCACTATATCCAGTTTTCTAGCATCTTTTGAACTGATCTTTTGAAACTGAAACTTTTGAACTTATCTACCTGTTAGCTGTTCTGTTAGCTTAATCTTGAACTCAGCATTGTAGTGTCTTGTTAGTGGTACTATGTAAAGGAAAATCAAAGTCTAGCATTGTTTTCAACTGAGTGCAGACCCATACATTAAAACCGAAGCAAATACTGTGTTTGCAGCTTTTTGGAGCTGCTGATTACCATATACTCTATTGTAAAAGTGAATGATGTAATGCTTGCTTGCCTGGTGACTAGTTGTATGTTCTAGAAAGGTTCTTACTCCTAATATATTTTTATTTTTAGGCAGACTCCCTCAAACTATCTAATTAAAAGAATCTCCTGCCTGAAGGACATTACCCTGAGAAACTGTACCCACATACAATTTTCCTGAAGTCCTACGTACAATTGACTAAGGTTAATATCTAAACTGTAATGAAATCCTATGTACTGTATACTGCTGACTTGGGTCTAAAGAACCTTTAGTCTGCCCCCCATAGTAATTTGGCTTCTATCTCTACTGAACTGAACGAAAGGGGTGAACACAGGCAAATTAATGGTGGATTTTAGACTCTTTTTGCACAAACTTAATCTTAAATACATTATGCAGGATGTCAATAGCAATAGGCAATTTACTTCATTAACACCTTGCAAACCAAGTGTTTTTAATCCACCATTGATTAACACTTTGCGGGTTTTTCAGAACATGTGTGAAAAAGAGTTTAGAGAGATAAAATGTTACAATAATAGATGTAATTTACCTGAAGAGGAATTGTTTGCACTGAAAGAATTGATTAAAAACTCTGACATTAGAACTATGAAAGCTGACAAGGGGGGCAAAATTGTGATCATGAATACTAGTGGTTATGATAAATCAATGAGGTTGTTATTGGAAGATTCCAAAACATATAAGAAAGTTTCTCTAGATTTTATAAGGCATAGTTTTAGAAGAGTTGACACTTTACTGTTCGATATGCTTTGTCAGGGAGAAATTGATAACAGGGCATATGATTTCTTATCGGTGGAATACCCCAAGATGGCCACATTTTTTGGTATTCCGAAAATTCAAAATGACGAAAGGAATCCACCTTTTAGACCTATTGTTTCTGCTAGGCAATCTAAAACCGAGAACATTTCTATATGGTTAGATAGTGTTCTTAATTCAGTTGTCCAGAAGTCAGATTATTATCTAAGGGATTCTTGGCATTTATTAGAAATCTTAGGAAAATACAGAATACCTGACAAGACCATATTTTTTGGCACACTTGTCAGAAGTTTGTATACCTCTATCAATCAAGAAAAGGGTTTGGATTCTATGAGAGAATACCTCACACATAATACGGATTTCTCTGCTGAGAAAGTGAATACCATTTGTACTTTAATGGAGTTGGTGCTTGACAATAACGTTTTCAGCTTCAATAAGGTATTTTACAAACAATTGTCAGGTGTTGCTATGGGGGCAAGAGTTGCACCAGCTTTTGCCAACATAGTCATGGCAAATTGGGAGCATAAGTTTCTCAGGTTACATCCTAGTTTCAGTAAGGTTGAATTATATTTTAGATATATAGATGATTTGTTTTTTCTGTGGTCAGGGGATTATTTAGAATTTGTAGACTTGGTCACAGATCTCAACAATACTAAAGATTTTTTATTTTTTAAAATAGGAAGATTTGGCAAACACATCAATTTTTTGTGATTTGGCTTTAAGCATAGACTACACTACTAGACAATTTAGTAGTAGAATATACAGGAAGTCCTGTTTTGCTAATCACTATTTACACAAGGACAGTTTGCACCCAGGTCATATGAAAAAGGGAGTCATCAAGGGGCAAATGATTAGATTGAGCAGACTTACTTCTGAAGACAATATCTTTTTGGATGAGCTGTCTTTTCTTAGACAGTTGTTCATCCAAAGGGGTTATGATTTAGGCTGGTTACAGGTAATAGGAAATGAGGTTTCGAACCTCAGAGATGGGGTAGCTAAACCAATTCTGACTTCTAGTGATATAGTGGTGGGACCCCCGGTAAGTTTAAGTAAAAATGGTAATCAGAACACTCAAGAATTTCAAACTGCTTTTCCTTTGCCTATTGTAAAGGAAATGTGGTTTATTAAAGAGGTTATTGAGAAGAACTGGAGAATTATTCTTGGTAACAAAGATTTGTCTTCAGCTTTGGGTTTGTTACCAAAGTTTACATATAAGAAGGTTATAAACATTAAGCAGATGTTAGAATCACCCAAGATAGTAGAAAAGGATAATATAAGGATGTGTTCCATGAAAAAAGGAACTTTTGTATGTATGAACTGCAAACAATGCAGGTTCATCAGCAATTCATCCTTCATCACAGTGGAACATTTGGGACAGATTTTTTGGGCCAATAATTATTTCAATTGCAATAGTGAAAGTATAGTTTATATAGCTACTTGTTCTACATGTAAAAAATATTATACTGGAAAGACTAAAAGAGTTTTAAAATGTAGGATATATGAGCATGTCTTGGCAATAAAGAAAAAAGATAAAAACAATTCATTGTCCACACATGCACTGTCCTGTATAAATTTTAAGAAGTTTGATTTTTTTGTTTTAGACAGTATAGAGAAAGGAATATTTGTTGGGGATACCAACAATAAACTAGAACAAAAGGAAGCATTTTGGCAGCTTCTATTCGGAGCCGACACATTACCGGGTCTGAATGAAGTTGTTAATATAAAGTGTTTTCTCATGCATAGGTAATGTAGAATGGTATCACAAGTTCTGTTTAGTTTAAACATACTTTTTTAAAACACAAGTTTTACTATGTAATTTTTATTTTTCACTTTTGCATTTTTGTGTAGACATTTTTAATGTTGTGTTTCATTACAGAATATTATTTAAGTACATCATTATAGTAGTTACATCATTTCCTGTAATTAAGTATTTAATGAAGGGGTAGGTAGTCGTTTGGTGTTTCTGATGAAGTTCACGTCATTAAAGTGGATGAAAGCACTAAGTTGAATGTGTCCGAGAGTGGTCATTGGATTGGTTCCTATGGTTTTTTCCAGTTTTTTTGGCTTCCATCTCTGTTTTTAAATTAACTAGTTTGCCCCTAGCATTCTGTACATTATTCCTTAACCTAAAATTAAACCCTGAATATTGTATTTTCACTCTGGTCTCCCACATATAGCCCTGAAAATTATACTCTAAACCCATAACCTACAGCTAACAAATACCCTGCAAGAGTATAAAACACAGTCTAAACATAGTCTATAACTTGGTGTAAAATACAATTTAAAAATATAGTTTAAAAATACAGCCATTGAGTTAACACTAAATACATGCCATACGGCTCCAGGAAGACTAAGAAAACACTTGGAGTCAGTGTTAGCCCCACTCCACTCGCCCTCGCTGCACTTGGGATCACTCCGTGCCCCTCCCTGCCCCCAATTCCCACCCACCACAGTAGCTCTAAATTTATAGGTACTTAACCACACCCCTGTTATAACATCCTATCAGCTTTCACCTACATACTCTTTCCACCCTATTATAACATCCTATCAGCTTTCACCTAACATATTTTCTCCACCCACTCTGCTACCTCTAAATTGACCATCAGATCTACTGCTGTTGTATCATACAGACAACAGATCCTAACCACTATACTCCTTCTCTCATAATGCTACACTACTCTTTACTACCCATTCTGCTGGCCACTTATTTACTCACCTTGTATGAAAACCAGTTGCTTACTGGTTATCAGTACCCAAAAGGCCATAATATCACCCCAGCTGTAAAGCATCCCACCTTCAGCCATGCTAATAATAATGGGTCCAACTCAATATCTTGTTCGCTCTTTCAACATACCAACCTCTGGCACATTGGCTCTAGCTCTAGGCAATACTACAAACTTTTAAACAAACTCTTGAAGCTGATCAGTAAGTATAGACCTAGCCTAATACTCGATGGTGGCATTCACCAGAACCCAGGCCCATTCACTTCTGATATATATCCCCTGTAATTGTAACCTAAGCCATAAAACTATAATCAGTAGACCAACTAACTATCTCCTGGCCTGTCATCTCAATATTAGGAGCATTAATAACAAGGTACATGAACTGCATGCATGTCTTGGCTGTCCACTCCCCTAAGATTCTCTGTCTATCTGAGACCTGGTTAAAACCTCACACTACTGACAATGAAGTATTACCGCCTGGGTATAACATACACAGGCTGGATCGTGTTTCCAGAAAGGGGGGGTGGGGTAGCTATACATTACAAATCTGAGTTGAATGTGACCATAGATGTTACTCAACCACCTCAGATTAATAACTCTGAAATTCTTGCCACTAGATTGCAACTTAACAAAAGTAAATGCATCAACATCACATGCATGTATATCCCTCTGGGTAATAATATATCCACACTTGAAGACACCCTACACTGGTTATCATGTCATTATCCCCAAGAAACCCTACTACTTGGAGATTTTAACATAGACTGGGGCACCTGTTCCTCAGAATCCCCTTCTACCCACATTAACCTGCACGCATTTACAAAAACCATAACCACCCCTACCAGGCTAGGGAAACCCAACCAAAAAGAAAGCATACTCGACTGGGTACTCGTAAATAGTAACCCCCAACTGTACACCACTGGTACCCTTCCCAATGACCTAAGTAACCACCTTCTCACTTACATAGGTTCATAGGTTCATACTAGGCTACCTGCCCTGGGGCAATTACAAGCCTAGCCCGATTTTGTTTGGCTTATGCCACCCCTTGATTTGAGTATACTGTGCCCTTTTTAAGGTTTAGTTTACTGTGCCTGTGTCTAATAGTGACACAGAAGTAATCCCCAGGACAAACCTATGACCCCCCATCCACTCATCAAGATTATTCTTGAAGAGATTCAGTGAGGTGCTCTGCCTAACATGAATTGGAATTCTATTCCAGAGCAAAGAGAGCCTCTGGGTTATGAATCTGTCCCTCCAGCAAGTTCTATTTATTTCTGTGCTGAGGTTCAAGTCCCTCGAGTGTGTGGCTCTAAGGGATTTAGATTTACTGAGGTGGAGCATGTCCATTAATTCTGGATTGGACATAGCTTTATAGGTCAGGCATAGATCGCCTCAAAGTAGGCGGTATGCAACTGAGTAGAGCTGGAGTTTTTTGAACCGAGCAGCATATGGCATCTGCTTGAGTCCCTTGATCCTCTTGGTGAGGTACTTTTGGGGTCTTTCTAATTGCTGCAGGTGTTGGGTAAGGTACATCCCAAAAGGGGCATTATATTCTATGATAGGCCTGATGAGGGATGAATAAAGGGGCACGATTACCTCTCTTGATCTAGATGTGAATCCTTTCATGATGAGGTGGGCTATGTAGAAGGTCTTTCTAACCACTTTGGCAATGTGGTTGTCAAAGGAGAGATTGCTATCAACTTGGGTCCCCAGATCGCTAATTACCTTCTCTGTACTTAATGGGTTACCGCCTATGTGGTAATTTATGGGCACATTGTTTTTGCCAAAGGGTATGACTATACACTTTTTGGCATTTAGCTTTAGACCATGGCTCTGGCACCAGTTATCCGTCTCTGTGAGACCTTTTTGAAGGATGTTTGTGTCAGCTGGAGAGTCAATTATGGCACCCAGTTTGCAGTCATCTGCGAACTTGGTGAGCCATAGTCCTCCCACCTCTGAAAAGTATATACCGAACAAGAGCGGTCCCAGGACAGAACCTTGTGGGACACCACTTGTGACCGGTTTCGAGTCTGACATGGCTCCAGCAACTCTCACTCTGTGGGTTCTGTCTTTGAGCCAGTTTGTGACCCATCTTGTGACATAGGGGTTTATATTTAAGCTGGATAGCTTATCTATGATGCTCGAGTGGGGTATTGTGTGAAATGCCTTTGCTAGGTCCAGATAGGCTGTGTGGACTACCTTCCCTTCATCTATGGCTTTGGTGACTGTTTCAAAGAAGTAGACCAGGTTCAAAAGGCAGGATCTGCCCTTGATGAAGCCGAATTGCAGGATCTAGTGTCTGTAGGTCCCCAATGTCTTTGTTTATGAGCTCCATGATGATCCTCTCCATAGCCTTGCAGACTAGGCTAGTCAGGCTTATGGGGCGATAGTTTCCAGGGTCCGTAGAGGCTCCACCTTTGTGGAGTGGGACCACTGTTGCTGTACGCCATTCTGTGGGCACATATCCTGTAGTGAGGCTGAGATTGTACAGCTCTTTTATTTGAGGGGTTAGTTCTTCTTGGAGTTCATATAGGACGCAACCCGGGATGCCATCTGGTCCCATGGAAGCAGTATTTTTTGCTTTGGAGAGGGCAGCCTTCACCTGAGCATCAGAGATGTTTGGGAGGCAGCCCTCTGCCGGGATAGATACTTGCTCTTTTGGGGGGGAGGGGGTGGAGACGTTTGCACTGAACCTGTCTGCCAGGATATTGGCGATGTCTGTGGGTTCACTGTATTTTTTGTCGTTTAGAATCAACTCAGAACAAGTCTGGGAGTTGCATCCCAGGTTCCTAACATAACTGAAAAAAGCCTTATGATTGTCTTTAGTGTCCTGTGCAATTTTTCTCTCGAAGCTGGCCTTGGAGGATTTTATGAGGGATCGTAATTTTTTGCAAGTACTGATCAGAGCTGCCTTCCCTATTAGGGATTTTGCTCTATCATGTAGTAGCTTCCTCCTTCTGTTGTACAGTTTATTTATGGCTGGGGTCCACCAGACTGGATGCCTGCCTTTGGGTGATTGGGTCTTGGTTTTGTTTGGGATAGCATGATCCATGCATTCCTGGAGATGTCCATAGAATGCATTTATATAGGATTCTGCAGTTTGGGCCATAGTTTCCACTGGCCCTGGGGCCTTGAAGGATTCCACTTCGGTTTTGAGAAGTGAGAAGTTCGCTTTTGAGAAGTTTTTCACTGTGGTTTTCTGGGTTGGGGGTGGGGTCGGGATGTGGATATCCAGTGAAATTAATTTATGGTCTGATCTTACCAATGAGGTATATACTTCTGGTATGGAGCATAGAGTACCCATGTTGGTAATGATCAGGTCTAGTATGTTATCCCCTCTTGTGGGAGTGGTGACTAGTTGTTCCATAGCATTTGAGTTTATAATTTCCAGGAACCTTTGGGCTAAGGTGCTGGGGCTTGAGTAGTGCTCCCAGTCTATGTTTTGGTAGTTGAAGTCACCCAATATAATGGTGTTTGGAGAGATCTTCATGTTCTCCAATGTTTTCAGGAAATCCGAGTGGGATTCCTGACTTTGAGAGGGTGGTCTGTAGGATGCTATAAACTGAAAAGCAGTCTTGCCCACTGTTAGTTGCACATGGATGATCTCCGATATCCGGCAATGCCACTAAACTGGAGGTGTGGATATCCTTGATAAATATGGAAACTCCCTCCTTTTGTGGTTCGGTCCGGATTTTGGGGCCGAAAAGCATGATATGAGGTATAACCTGGTAGTGCTGGGGTGCTCTCTGGAGCCTTAAACCAGGTTTCTATCACTGCACAGATATCGATGTTCTCCATACTGAGGAGAGCTTGAGCGTGCATCTTGAGGTTAAGACTTCTGGCGTTTAGCAGCGAAAAGGGTTCCAATATTGGGGATGTCTGTTTCATGATTTTTGCTTTGAATAAATCAGAACAAATTTTTCCCCGGTTTAAATAACTAAAAAGCCTTATGTTTTTTTTTAATTTTCCAAGCTCTTAATTATGAGGGAACCAAATTCAGAATCACAGGAAATCCTTTCAATTAAGGATTTTCCTAAATATAGCCTTCTTTTGTTATATCTGCTCCCAGAGGATGCCTGCTTTGGATGATTGGGTCTTGGTTTGTTGGATGATGTGTTCAGATTTAGACAAAAATGCAAAATGCTATTCTTTCTTTCTGTCCTTAAGTCGATAATACACAGTACTGCAGAGTCATTTCAGATTACATTATTCTTTTCTCTTCTCTGATTTAGTTTCGAGGCTAACAGATCTCAAAATTTAACATTTCTTTGATCTGCACCTGCCAGGAAGCCACAGCAATAAAAGACATTTTGCATGTGGAACCCAGTAATTATCTCTGTCTTAGCACAATAGAAAAAATTTCTAGCGTAGACATTTGGTCTCTAAGCTTGAGATCAAACACAGTCATAAAATCCTTTGCTTATCGGCTTTCTTCCAACAGGGAGCACTTTTTGAAGCTCAGAACATACACAGTTTTCTTACATTTGTCAAACAAGCCTGTGGATCATATTAATATTTACAAGGGCATAGAATTATTTACAAATTTCTATCTATCTTGGCTGGCAGCCTTCACATTTCAGTCTTTGATGTCAGCCAAAAGTGCTCTTTCCAGCACCCGCAATGTGCCCAGTAGTGACTCCTGCAATTTGTACAGGGTTACATGGATTGATAACATGTCTAAATACGACTGTAGATTATTTTTTTTCGAAGACCCGTTGCTCCTACTGCTTTTGGAACTGTGGGTATCTTTCTTCCACATTGCTCTCATTTCTGCCTGCAGATCCTTATATTTTATGACTTGTGTCTCTGTACGCAAGACACTAGTTACTGGGTGTGGCGATTTCAATAATCAATGATCAATGCTACTACTTTTGTCTTCTCTTGGACCACTATATCCAGTTTTCTAGCATCTTTTGAACTGATTTTTTGAAACTGAAACTTTTGAACTTATTATATATCTGTTAGCCTGTTCTGTTAGCTTAATGTCAAACTCAGCATTGTAGTGTCTTGTTAGTGGTACTATGTAAAGGAAAATCAAAGTCTAGCATTGTTTTCAACTGAGTGCAGACCCATACATTAAAACCGAAGCAAATACTGTGTTTGCAGCTTTTTGGAGCTGCTGATTACCATATACTGTATAGTAAAAGTGAATGATGTAATGCTTGCTTGCCTGGTGACTAGTTGTATGTGCTAGAAAGGTTCTTACTCCTAATATATTTTTATTTTTAGGCAGACCCCCTCAAACTATCTAATTAAAAGAATCTCCTGCCTGAAGGACGTTACTCCGAGAAACTGTACCCACATACAATTTTCCTGAAGTCTGACCTACAATTGACTAAGGTTAATACCTAAACTGTAATGAAATCCTATGTAGTGTATACTGCTGACCTGGGTCTAAAGCACCTTTAGTCTGTCCCCCATAGTAATTTGGCTTCCATCTCTGTTTTTAAATTAACTAGTTTGCCCCTAGCATTCTGTACATTATTCCTTAACCTAAAATTAAACCCTGAATATTGTATTTTCACTCTGGTCTCCCACATATAGCCCTGAAAATTATACTCTAAACCCATAACCTACAGCTAACAAATACCCTGCAAGAGTATAAAACACAGTCTAAACATAGTCTATAACTTGGTGTAAAATACAATTTAAAAATACAGTTTAAAAATACAGCCATTGAGTTAACACTAAATACATGCCATACGGCTCCAGGAAGACTAAGAAAAAACTTGGAGTCAGTGTTAGCCCCACTCCACTAGCCCTCGCTCCACTCGAGCTCGCTCCATGCCTCTCCCTGTCCCCAATTTCCACCCACCCACAGTAGCTCTAAATTTATAGGTACTTAACCACACCCCTGTTATAACATCCTATCAGCTTTCACCTACATACTCTTTCCACCCTATTATAACATCCTATCAGCTTTCACCTAACATATTTTCTCCACCCACTCTACTACCTCTAAATTGACCATCAGATCTACTGCTGTTATGTCATACAGACAACAGATCCTAACTACTATACTCCTCTCATAATGCTACACTACTCTTTACTACCCATTCTGCTGGCCACTTATGTACTCACCTTGTATGAAAACCAGCTGCTTACTGGTTATCAGTACCCAAAAGGCCATACTATCACCCCAGCTGTAAAGCATCCCACCTTCAGCCATGCTAATAATAATAGATCCAACTCAACATCTTGTTCACTGTTTCAACATACCAACCCCTGGCACATTGACTCTAGCTCTAGGCAATACTACAAACTTTTAAACAAACTCCTGAAGCTGATCAGTAAGTATAGATCTAGCCTAATACTCGATGGTGGCATTCACCCCAACCCAGGCCCATCCACTTCTGATATATACCCCCTCTAATTGTAACCTAAGCCATAAAACTATAATCAGTAGACCAACTAACTATCTCCTGGCCTGTCATCTCAATATTAAGAGCATTAATGACAAGGTACATGAACTGCATGCATGTCCTGGCTGTCCACTCCCTTAAGATTATCTGTCTATCTGAGACCTGGTTAAAACCTCACACTACTGACAATGAAGTGTTACCACCTGGGTATAACATACACAGGCTGGATCGTGTTTCCAGGAAGGGGGGTGGGGTAGCTATACTTTACAAATCTGAGTTGAATGTGACCATAGATGTTACTCAACCACCTCAGATTAATAACTCTGAAATTCTTGCCACTAGATTGCAACTTAACAAAAGTAAATGCATCAACATCACATGCATGTATATTCCTCTGGGTAATAATATATCCACACTTGAAGATACCCTAAACTGGTTATCATGTCATTATCCCCAAGAAACCCTACTGCTTGGAGATTTTAACATAGACTGGGGCACCTATTCCTCAGAATCCCCTTCTACCCACATTAACCTGCATGCATTTACACAAACCATAACCACCCCTACCAGACTAGGGAAACCCAACCAAAAAGAAAGCATACTCGACTGGGTACTCGTAAATAGTAACCCCCAACTGTACACCACTGGTACCCTTCCCAATGACCTAAGTAACCACCTTCTCACTTACATAGTGAAGCAAAAAGCCATTAATCCCCAACAACCATTACTCAGGAAAAGTCAGAAACAAAAAAGACTTTGACCCTGCCAAATTCCAAAAGGAATTTAACTCCTGTAACTGGTTTATGCTAAAAGACCTCCCATTAGAGGAGGTAGTTGCATTTTTTTAACAACAAATTTCTTGAAATCCTTGATTTGCATGCACCTGCCCGCTCAAAGAGAACAAAAGCTAAAACTGCACCATGGCTTTCTAAAGAGTCTAGACTAAAAATTATCAGTAGAAACAAATTTTGGGCTCTATGGTGCTCTACTAAAGACCCCCCATGATCATGTAAAATACAGGCAAGCTAAGAATGAAACTAAAAAATCTATTTTACAAGAAAAAAAACAATACTACTGTTGTTTACAGACAGCAAAGCAGAACAATCCTCAGAAATTCTGGGCAGGTCTGAATAATCTACTTCATCCTGGAAAAATGTTTACCCCTACCCCCGCTGCTACCATTGTTAATGTTAAATCCCCAGAGGATGTTTCAGACAGTTTTAACCATTTCTTTAGTGAGACAATTCAAGCCCTAGCTAGCCAATTACTCCCTAGCTCCCCGGGCCTTGATCGTACCACCCCTATGAACCTTCTCTCGTTTAGCTTCTAATCAGTGTCCAAATCACTTATCTGTACCTTGATCAAAAAATTTAAATCCACCACACTCTCTGCTAGCCAACTCCCAACCAAGTACCTTAAAAAATCAGCTGATGCTACTGCCTACCCACTATCAATACTAATTAACCGTACCATAGCAGAGGCTAAAATTCCCACCATTTGGAAAACATCCTATGTAATCTCACTGCATAAAGGAGGCTCCTCCACTGAATTCTCCAATTATAGACCAACAGCTATATTTTCTCCACTTGCAAAGATTATGGAAAAATGTATACACAAACAACTCATGCACCACCTAATCCAGAATTGCCTCATGGCAGATACCCAACACAGCTTCTGTCCACACCACAGCAATACTTCAGCCCTACTACCATTCACCAATACCATAAACAATAACCGTAACAATAATCACATATCCTCAGCCCTCTTCTTGGATCTTTCCAAGGCATTTGACATGGTGGACCACCAACGTTTGATTCACACCCTGCAAACTTTCTGTCTAGATTCTAAAGCCCTTCAGTGGTTTAAATCCTACCTCAATGGGAGGCAGCCGGCTGTTCTCTGGCAGAACAAGCTTTCTAACCTGTTACCCAACACCCTTGGAGTACCACAAGGCTCCATATTAGGGCCCATACTGTTTTCCATCTTTACTAACGACTTGTATACTGTCATCCCAAATGTCAGTCATTTCCAACACGCAGATGACTCCACCCTGATTTTCTCAGTTACATCTCCTACAGACTTGTGGTCTGCTACCCAGTCCACATTTAATACTATAGAAAACTGGCTCTCTGGATGTCGATTGTTACTAAATCCCAAAAAAGCAAAAATGTTGTTATTCTCACCAACAGAAAGGTCTGCTGCTTTTACCTTTACCATAAATGCAAATTAAGGCACTATAATCTCCCCCGACCCCTCTACAAAACTATTAGGTGTCATCATTGATAATAACCTAAAATTTGACCTACATGTAAACCAATCGATCAAAACCATCAATAAAAATGTGGGTCACTGTATAGAGTAAAAGCCTTCCTAACCCCTCCAGCCAAGATTGCCATAGCTCACTCTCACCTACTTTCAGCACTTCTGTATGCTTCCCCCTTTCTCTCTAACCTAAACAAGACTGTACTTAATAGACTGTCAACCTGTTATAATCACATTGCCAGGTTTGCCACTGGCCTGCCTTTTAGGACACACCACTGCATTAACCTTAACCAGCTTGAGTGGCTAGAACTTCCCAGTCTAATCCAATATAACCTTCTGATTATGGCTAATAAAATCCTCTATTATCCAGATAATACACCGGCACTTAAAAATATTATCACCCCCTATAACAATCCCAGACTGCTTCGATCCTCGAACAGACTACTAATTCAGACAATCAAAATTAACAATGCATCCAGTGATTCCCTCTTTGCAAACTCTGCAGGCAGAGCCTGGAATTCACTTCCAGCTGATATTACTTTGCTCTCCTCCCTAGGCTAATTTAAAACTAAACTCAGACAACATCTGGCACTAAACTGGCTTTGCCACTGCAACAAGCCTGGCTAACGCTCATCATGAATGTGATAAATCTATTAATCAAACTACTTTTGAATTTCCCCTATCACCAGGGAGTAACTCTAACCTGTTGAACTTTTCTATTCATGTTTTGCTTATGTTTGCTTTGTCAATACCATAATTGTAATATGTTTTCATTGTTCTTATTGTACTTGTTTACCTTGGAGCTTTTCTTCCTGGGCCTCCGCTGCAAATGGACATGAATCCAGTTGGACTATCCCGGTCAACATATGTAAAATAAATAAATAAATAAAATAAACTGTTGGTAATGAGTGATCCCATGTGATAGTAACTTCATAATTTTCTATCATGCTTTGTGGCTCATGTTTTCAGTGTTTTTCAGCCACGTCAGTACCATAATGTTTGCACAATCCCCAGTGCAACAGTCTTGCCACATTATTATGCCTTTCAGTGTACAGCCCTTCTGCCATTAGTATATCACAACCAGCAACAAAGTGTGCGACTGTTTCTAATTCAGTTTTACAAAACCTGTATTTGTCTTTTGTGTGAATTCACCTCTCCTTAATCATTCCTGAGTTTGTTCCTGATCAACACTAGGTTCTTCCAGAGGTTTTCTATACTTGCAACTATGTTTATGCTTTTTCCACATTTTTTGCCTTCTCATCTGGTCCTTCACCTTATATTCTTTCTTTTGTGTTTTGAAACATTCAGTTGCTGCCTGATTTTTATCTACTTCTGGTTTGATTTCCATTCCTGCTTGATGCAGATATACTTCTGCTAAATTAAGCAGAGAAGTCATCTTAGATTTATTCCCCTCCTGTTTCAAAACTTTCAGTACATTTGGAACTTGTGAAGTCAGCAGATATGTGTGGAGTCCCACAATTGCAGATCTGTACATGTAATTGATTTCAATGAGGCCCATCCCTCCTTTGGAACGGGGAATATATAATCTTGGTATACACTGATTTTTATAAATCATTTGGTGAGCATGAAGCATCCTTCTTGTTTTCCTGTCTAATCTATCCAACACGTTTTGGGGTAAGTCAATAATTCCAAAACTGCAGATTAGGACAGGAAGAGCAAATTGGTTTATAGCCTGGATATTGTTCCTAGATGTCAACGCTGTTTTCAGAATTAATTTAAGTCTTCTGAAGTATTCCTTACTAAGTTTTATTCACATGTATTCATGTTTTATTGTTGATCCTTCATCAATTCCCAAATATTTATACACTCCCTCTTCCTCAGGCTCTTTTATATCACATTCTTGTCCCAAACTGATGTTTTTCCTGGTGCTGCAGTTTTCCTGCTTTAAAGGTTGCATTTGCAGACTTATCAAGACCAAATGACGTTCTTATATCATCCAAAAAAGTTTTGACAACCTGCAGCTGTGCTTTCAGATCCTCATCTGATGAACTATACAGTTTTAAATTATCAACAAAGAGAAGATGAGAAGTCTTTACACCGTGTTGTTTTCTAGTAACCAAATTGTAGCCATGGCCTAAGCTGTTAAGTAAACAGCTTAATGGGTTTAGGGCAAGGCAGAACAACAGCGGTGACAGAGAGTCACCCTGGAATGTCAACCTTTGAATTTTTATCCCTGGGATAATAATCTGTCCTTTGTCATGGCTTAATTGCAAAGTGGTCTGCCACTGTTTCATGGTCACTATAATGTAGTTGATCAGTATAGGGTGTATCTTATACATTTTTAAGAACTCTTTTATCCATGAATGTGGGATACTAGCAAATGCTTTTTTGTAGTCAGTCCATGCCATACTTAGATTCTTCCCCTTTTTACAGTTCTCCAGTATGACTTTATTTAACAACAAATGATCCTTTGTTCCATATGACTTTCTTTTATTGCCCTTTTGTTCTTCTGCCACAATTGAGTTTTCTTCTAAATGACTATAAATTCTGTCAGCATCAATTCCCATGTATAGTTTATACATTGTTAGAAAGCAAGTTGGTCTAGAATTTTCAGGGTAGTTTGCAGGTTCACTCTTAAGTAGGAGAATTGTTTTGCCTGTTGTTAGCCAAGTTGATATCTGTTTGGGGTGCGCATATAATTTGCTTATAAATAGTTCTTACTCATGGCTAAATCTTCGTGCAAAGATGTTAATACGTTCAACTAAAATTTAGGTACTGCATCTGGGCCTGGGATTTTCCATTTAAAGGCTTTTTTTAACTTTGTTTCAATCTCTCTGGCTGTTACTTCATCCCATTTCATATCATACACCTTTAAACTGTATGACTGTTCTTATTCTCCTTAAGGATTTGCATCCAAAATTCCATTTTTCCCTATTTCTTGAATTACCTCCCCCTGCTTCATCATCATCCCTTCTCACTTTGAATTGTAGCTTTCTGCTTAACTATGTAGCTATAAAATATCCCTTCAGATTAGGTGATCTTAAACCTCATTGTTCTGTTGGAACTTGACTCTTGTCCTCTTCCCCTTCCAGATAAAACCCTTCAATTCTTTATTAATTACTATCCACAACTTCTCCTCTAGTTCATAAAAATATGCCTGACCTGTATAAAACTAAATGACTAAAATAATTTTTACTGCTTGTATCTTGCTATCCATATCCATAGACAAGAGCTTTCAGTTTCTCAGTTCTTACATTATCTCTTGTTTAATCTCTTCTCACACATCTTTAGTTGCGATAACCAAATCTTTTTTTAGTCTATACTCCTAAATACGTATTTTATCATGTCCTCATAAATATGGGTATTGCTGAACCAATTCATGTGTGGGCACATAGTTTATATCCTTTGTTTTATCTTCATTAATTTCATATCCCCCCTCCAAAAAATAAAAATAAAAAACAAGAGTAGTCTCAGAGTATTCCACAGCACTGAGATGTCCTTTTTTGGTTCCATCAGGTACAAAATAAAGCCGACTTTTGTTGAACACTATACCAATTATATCCTTGAATTGCCAGTTGTTCTAAATATAATGCAAATATTTATAAATTTATGTATCAAATGCCAGTTTGATTTTTCCCTCTGATCCCTCATATATGCTTCTAATTAACATTATTGTATTAGGAAATGCAGATGCTGCCATTGCCCTACTCATAAAATCCCAGTTTACTCTGTTGAATGCATTCTGTGCATCAAGACCCACCAATAGCAGCTGAACTTTCTTATATTCTGCTTCTCTCTGGATCATAGTTGTTCTAGTAATGTTGGCAAATGTTTGCTTCACATCCACAAAGCCACACTTGTCCATATTTATCAATTGTGGCATCACCTTTGCTATTTTTTTAGCCACTGTAAACACTTTATAATCATGATTTAAAATTTAAATGGGCCTATATGAAGTTGGATCAGATTGGTCTTTACAGTTTTTAGGCATTACAACCACCGCAGCTTTTTTTCCAGAATGTTGGTGTCTCCACTCCATTTAAAATACTGTTAAACAAAACCTTCCAGATCTTTACAACTTTCTTCCCTAGCTTCTAAACTTCCACTGGAATACTATCTATTCCTGGAGACTTTTCTGTAGATTGGTTATACATAACCATTGTTATCTCATCTCCTCCTATCTTAACTGTTACTTGTTGAGCCTCATCTACCTCTAACCTTTGCATATATAAGTATTCCATAAATATGTCCATTTGTGATTATTCTTTATTTCCCCATGTCTCTGCTTTATACAAAATTTCAATAAATTTCTGACGTATCTCGAATACCTCTACAGGATCAGTGTTTATTTTTCTTGTTATAGGCTTCTTTGTTTGGCAACAACTCTTTCTACTTCCTGTTGCCTAAATCATTGTGCCAGAAGCTTTTGTGCTCTGTAGTTATTATCAAAATAAAGTTGCTTAACAGCAATCTTTTTAAATTCATGCATATTATCCAGGCGCTTCCTTATTTTCTCTTTAGCACTCTGCAATTGCACCTTTTCTTGTTCAGTGCGATTCCTTTCATTTTGAAATACTTTTATCTTTGTCAGCCCCTCAAAATAATTTTTATTACTTCTTTACCAGATCTCATTTTCTTTTATTTCTACTCCATTTGAAACTCTACTTTCATTTATCTCACTCACTCGCTATATCTTCTGGAGTACTTTCTAACTTCTCTAACTACTCCTGGATAATTTCCACTACCCATTCCTTAAATTTCTCTTTTTTTAACAGTTAGGTAGGGAAGTACCAGTGTTTTATCTTTACTTCATTATCCTGCATTTTTGTCTTAGTAATTATTGGTTAAACATAAAAGAAAAAAAAACTCCACTAACTTGCAGACATAATTTGTCTGTATAGTGGTACTGTTAGGGAAAGAGTGTTTAGAACCCTAACAGGTAGGGCTATAGTTAGGGCCAAAGGTGAGGTAGGATTAGCATGCATGAGTAAGGGTAGCTAGAAAGGCAGAAGAGACCAGGCTTCAGTGAAACTGATTCCAAGGCTTTGGCATTAAGACATGAGAGCTGATGGCTCAGGCGGCCACCAAAGATGTACAGGTGGGTGCATGTTGTAGATCTTATAGGCATCAATGATCTTTAAGAGGAGAAAGCTGAGATGGTACCCCAACAAGTGAAAGAGACACAAATCTGGAAGGGAGTGCTAGCATAGGATGTTGGAGATTTGACTGTTGTATATATTACCTGTGCCAGCAGGTAGCACTCTGAGAGAGGGAACATTTATGGCGTACAGTTCCTGGCTGTAGCAGTGATCAGCAGAAAAGGGGTGGGACTGGTAGGAAGATGCAAGAAGACCTGCCAATTTCTGTTCCAGAGACTGGCTGTATGTAAGCACAGAAGGAACAGCAGTGCTCAGAGTTGGGTAAAACATTTACATTTCAGCAATACCTGTAAACAAAGATGGAAGTACAGAAGAAAGAAAGAAAAGGTAAGCATGGAAGTTAGGAGGGGAATAAACAAGGATGAACTGAAGCATGGCTGGGCAGTATTCATTCATTAATTCCAGTGTATTAACCGGGTAAGTGGATTGGTTGTCAGACCCTTTTCAGACATGGCCCAAGCACAGTAGTGTATTACAAACAATACAGGCATACATAGATTAAGCAGATGAGATAAAGGCACATTTAAAGCCTATACATTCATTTAGCAACGATAATGTAGATACATGAAGACATTTGGAAGTCGTAGTCATCAGTATACAGTTCTTTTATATAAGGAAGCAGTTAAGAAACACTTAAAGCATAAAGTGCAAATTTAATCCTCATTTCTAAAGCTTGAGCATTTGGTGGTGTTAAATAGATGCTCTTTTAATTTGCTTTTAAACGATTCTAAAGTGCTTTATTGTCTGATTTCAAAAAGCACTATATTCCAGGTGTCTGGTCCTAGCGTGTAAAATGTTGTTTTCCCTTTGCACATTTTGAATCATAATCTTGTGAGAGTTGGTCGTTCTTCTTGACTTTCTCTCAGTGTGTAGGTAATCTGTTTTATCTGTAACTTTGTTTTAAGGAGAGGCAGTGGCCCATTTGCAGTAGTTTATTTTTATTTATTTAGTTAGTTGGTTATTTACTTATTGACATTCGGTCACCATGAAAGTCCGACTGGGTCAGGAACCAATTTTCAGTGGAGGCCCTGGGAGAAAAGCTCCAATCAGTAACTTAGAGACAACAACAGTAAATAGATCATCAGAATGAATGTATCACCAACAATTCAAGACATCATTACACAGTTTTAGAGGCAGCATCAGGTAGTAGAGAATGTACATAATGATTTTACATTTGGATAATTTTACACAGTATGTACTAGTTATTAGAATAGAAACATAGGACATTTTTTTGGATTTGAAGAGGAAAAAGTAAAAAACTTAAAACAGATAAAAATTAATGGGTCATAGCAGTAGTAAAAAATTGAAGGAGGGGTATGCTACAAGGTAGATTATATGATGTGTTGCAAGAAGTTTAGAAGAGAAAGGACAGTTAGTGGATGGTATATTTGTAAGTTGAAAGGAACTGAGAGATGAGCAAAGAAGAATGAAGTCTGTAGGATGCTGGAGGGTAGGTGGAAGGATGAGAGGGGAAATAAGTCATACGAAGGTAGGCCAAGATGTTAGATTGGGCAAAGGCAGGTCAGGAATTGTAGAGGTGTTTTTTTAGTATGAGTTTGAACTTTTTGGGGTTGTCTATACTGGTAATATTATTTGGCAGGTCGCTCCATAGTTTAGCTATGGTATAGGAATAGAGAGACTCACCTGCTCTTTTGTTGGGTTTGTGTACATCTATCAGTTGCCTATTGTTTGAACGGAGATTTCTGGTGGGAATGTAAGTGTGGACGATACCTTTAAGGCTGGACAGCTATCAGGTTTATATATTAGTTTTTGTGCAGTTAATAGTTGTAGGTAGTCAAGATAGTGGGGGAATTCTAGCCAGTTATGCTCCCTGAGGTCATTGCAGTGGTGGATGCAGTAAGATGAGCTACTGGCAAATTTAGCAGTTGTATAGTAACAAGACTGGAGTTTGGTTGTGAGAGAGGCATGTAGATTAGTGAATATGGGAGCACTTTAGAGAGGGGATCATGTAGGTATTTGCTAATCTTTTCTTAGTGTTTGGCTCCATAAAATGTTATGTCTGTAGAGTGTTCCTAGTTTGAAATTAGTTTTTTTGATGGCATTAAGAATGCGTTGGTCAAACATGAGTTTTTTGTCTATGGTAATTCCCAACAGTTTTGCTGTTGTAACAGTTTCAATTTCTGTTTTGTTGTGGGACTAGATTTTGAATTCAGATGTATTAGTTTTAGGAGAGAAGAGTAAAGGTTTGCTTTTGTTAGGGTTAAGCAGTAATTGTGCACTGTTTAACTATGATTAAATACAGGCATATGTGCTCTGTGTTTTATGCGGAAGGTCGGGGATGTTGTTAGAGGAGGAGATGATAGTAAAATCATTGGTGTACTGGATTAGTGAGACATGATGGCAGGCAGTATGTAGGTTATTAATGAATATATATAAGAGCAGATTTATGTGCAAAGGAAAATGTTTCTGTTTTGTTTACTGGTAACTATTTGTTTGGTCTTTTTATTTGTATAAGTTGGCAGTAGTGTGTCAATGGATGGGCTAGTAAAGCAAAAAAAAAGGATTTTATGAATAGTACTTTATAGTTTATGTGTTATATAACTTGAATGGAAAGCTAGCAGAGGCAGGTCATATTCAAGTTACTTTGCACTACAAGGAGTCTAAGTAGGAAGACGGAAGAGCCGTAGATAGAGATACATCAGGGGAGATAGACATTGTTGGTTTCATTGAAATATGTGCTAGTGACAGGAGGGGTATGACATGGAGGTACCCTGGAGCAAGTTGTTTGGGAGATGATCTAGAAGGGAAGGAAGAATGGGAACTAGTGATCTTCATAAAGAAGGGCACCAAGCACATGGTCACAGGGGAGGAGTAGTGCTACCTTATGGATGGAGTAAGGGTCAAAATCCAGGCTAAATATCCCAGCATTTAAGGTCAAGGAAGAGTGATTGCTGATGGGTCCAATGATTGTGTCAGCATCACACAGATCAGAAGAGGAAAATTAGAGACTAGAGAAGAGAATAAGGCAGTAAGAATGGAGGAATAGAGTTATAATCCTGGAAGATGTCAGTCTGCTTGAGCAAACTGAGAGATTCCTAGTTCCAGGGTGCACCGAGAAGTGACTGAGGTCTTGGACTCTGAGGATTTTCAGCCAGTGGATATGGGACTCTACCAGAAAATATAGAATTATAGATGTCCTAATGAAGGTGGGGATGGTTACTGAGGTACGGTACAAGGCACCTTTGGCCAACAGTGGTCACACCACTCTATGGTTTAAACTAGTAGGAAAGATAAGAATGGAATGAGGTAGGGGTGTGGGATTTAGTGGAACAGATTATGATGAGCAGGGGAGATGATCAATGATGAGTTATGGTTACAGACATAGAGAATAAATTAAGTGTAGGATTAAGGTTATGAACAAGCTCTGTAAGAGTCAGGAATGGAATACTTTGGTAGAATAGGGGTTTGAGAAAAAGACAAAAATGACATCCACAAAAATATGAGAAGGCCTATTTGACTACATATTAGTGTAAGTCTAGTAATTAGGGCAAGCAATAGAGCGTGCAGGAGGTGAAACAGAGGGCATGGAAAGGTAGATGAAGCACATTACTAGGAGGTGTGAGGGCAGCAAAGGCATAAGTATAAAAGAAGTTGGTAGAACATGTGAAAAGGGGGAAAAAGACTTAGATGTATAATAGAATAGAGGAAGGTTGGAGAGACCTGGCCTGGCTGAGTAAAGATCATGGGTATGGGAAGATGGTAGAAGACAGGGAAACAGGAGCATTGAAAGAATACTTTCTTACATTCTTCATGAAAAGGTAAGAGAGAATGTTTCATACTGTGAGGGGAAGGTAGAGCCGAGTGGGGATACCAGTTGGGCAGACAGAAATATAGAAATGGGGGAAGTAGAGTGTGGCTGTGACAGCCCTAAGGAAGGATAGTGACCAGGTGAGTTGCTTCCCAAGGTGCCTGGGCTTCTGCATAGTGTGACACCTTTTTACAAAAGGTGAGTAGCAAAATTCCATAAAAAACAGGTTTGTTGACCAAACAGTATTTTTCAGGAAAATTGTCGAGAAAGAGTACTTTTGGAAAGGCTAGTTGCTTTCCTATAAGACAATCTTCCTTAGTACAGAAGCTAGTATGAGCCCATAGTCTTCATTGTGTTTTCTTTTTTGCTATATCTCATGGAATGCAGAACAGAATCAACTCAGCACTAGGGGATGGGGGGGGCTTATAAACAGAGATTTAGAAATGTTGGTCATGAGGGCAGGAATTTGTCATTTGAGGTTCATTGCAGTTTAAAGTGAAGTACTGTGCTTGGACCATGACCAGCCCTGGTGTGAAATAATATCAATTATGAAGAGTGAACCAATGACAACAGAACAGGAAGTAGATTTGAGAATGTTAATCTCACCTGTATTGGACCACCAAGAATAGAGTAAAAGGGCTGTGGCAATAACACACAGTTAGACTCTTGAAGTAAATTGGTAATGCTTCCACTGTACCAGGCCTTGGGTAAACCACACCTTGATTAGTGTGCATACTTCTGTGGGAACACTTCATCTTAGTGCAAGAAAGGGTTCAGATGAAAGCTACCATTATGAAGTGTGGGATGGAAAAAAAAGAATATGAGCTGGTGTACAGGATCATGCCAGAGAGATGTAAAGGGGTCATCCTGAATAGAAAGGCTGGGAGAGATAAGGGATTCCAAGCAGAAGATTGTAGGCACCAGCTAATATTCGCATCTACAAAAGTACTTCTTAACAGACAGGCTTGTGTTCTCATAGAATGGACTACCTGAATAAGCAGTGGACAGAGAATCCATAGACCTATCTGAGAGTGTATGGGGCAGGGAAAGAACAAGTGGAGAAAAATAGAGGTATGAAGGGGGTAGAAAGAATGTTAAATACACTTAAGATGGTTGACGAGATGTGATTATTGTCTCCCTCTGCTGTCAAGTAAATAATATACCTGGCCTAATGTACAAATACTTACGAGTTTATAGAAATAACTTCTTGGCAGGTTGCTTAACAGATTAAACATTTTCTAGCATCTTCATTAAAACTGATGACATCAAAGCATGGATATCTCTTAAGTGTGTAGATGTGTTGACTTTTTACAGAATCATAGTTAAAATCTGACTGTCAAATTCCTTCCATCCTTGTAAGCAATTATAAACTTTTAAGGGAATAATCAACATATGTTAGTAAAAAGAGGAATGACCGCTATTTTTGCAGTTATTTAAACTGTACATTAGTCACAGCCTGTAATCCCATGACTGACAGAGACTCCACAGGGCAATTCTAGACTACAAGCTCTGAAACTCAATAGCACTTAAAATTTAATATTTATATTGACACACCTGTCAGCAATAGTTTAGTATTCTGTATGTGCAGAAACACCATTTTCTTATCTTACATTATTTTAACATTAACTGCCAACAAAACCCTACTCAGGTTTGTAGATAACCAGAATTTGGAAACCTGAACTCGGTATGTCTTTCTGTGAGGCTTCCTTAACACTGTTCTTTCTGTTCTAAAAAAAATGTACTCAGAGAAGACTCAAAGGGTAACCCTAAACATTTTGTAATCAATAAATTCTGAACAGTAATAGAACCAAATGAGATTGCCTGCCCAATACTTAAATCAAGGTAAAACTCTGAACATCAAGAATGTTTAAGGTTCTTGTGAGAATATGACATGCAGCACTAAAAATAAATACATAAATACATAAAGACCTGTAAATAGATTTAAAAAAAAATACCTTGCAATTACATTTTGTAAAAAAAAAAGAGAGAGAGAGAAAGGAAGAAAGAATACCACCTGTTCATACCATCTATTCAAGGGTGTAGCCAGGCATACTCAGTGTACTCATATTAGTATATTTTTCTAAGCATTTCTTTAAAAACATCAATACTCAAAAAATACAGAATGCTTAAAACTGTATAAAGTAATATTTACAGTATAAAGATATACAAAAATGTTTGTTAGAAAGGAATACACCTCTAAAAATAACTTTTTGTGGGTGCAAATGGTAACAGTTTATTTATTTATTTATCTACTTATTTATTTGCATTTTTTTTGCCAGGATAGTCCATTTGGCCACAAGGATCCCGTTTTCAATGGAGTCCTGGGGAGAAAAGCTCCAGAAAAATACAAATACACTTTAGCAGATTATAACATATGAATACAAAGTACACATGAGAAGTAAATTTGGCAAATTATAGAATATGAGAACAAATAGTACAATACAATAGGAGAATATTTTATGTAAGAGAAAAAAAATTATATATATATATATATATATATATATATATATATATATTTTTGTTTTATTACAACAGTGGCAGTTCATTGAACATTTAACAAAATTCATGCAGATTGATTATTAGTTAGTGGTATCCACAGTTGTCGATCCACCAGGCCGCTAGAGATGTGAACTATAGGAACCTATTATAAGATATTTAGTAGCTTCTAGAGAATAGGCTATAGTGTTGGAAGGAATAAGTAGGGTGGGAGCAGGAGCATTCCCATTGTGAAGTTAGGTGTGGGTGAAGTAGGGTTTTGAATGAGGAGAGACTGCTAGTGGTACGGATGAAGAATGGGAGAGAATTTCTGAGGTGTGCTAGAGAGAAAGACATTAGGTGTTTCACAGCTGGACGTATAGGTTTATGCAGTTTAATTAGCTTTTGGGAACTGGATCTGAGAACTTGATCAGGTTCATGCATTTTAAAGGTAGTGGCAAGGGAGGGACAGAGAGAGGGGTTGTAAATGAGTTTGTGTGCTTGGATGAGTTGGATATAGGTAAGGAAATTGGGCAGTTCAAGCCAGTTTAGTTGATGAAGGGAAGTACATTGGTGGGAGGTGGTTTTTTTTTATATTTACTTGTAAATGGCTATCAAACTTTAGTTGACCATCAATAAGCACTACTAGTAGTTTGGCATTGGAAACTTTTCTAGGGGAGTATTGTTCTGGCTGGTGATTAATAATGAATGCTTATCTAGGGTGGTGGTTTTGGAGGCAGTGAATGTCATAAGTTTAGTTTTGGTTGCATTAAGTGCTAGATGGTTGTCTAGCATCCATTGCTCAGTGGAGAAGAAGGCATTTTATGTTAATTTAGTTAGAGTGGGGATAGAAGGGGAGGAGCAGATTATGGTAGAATCATTGGCATATTGGATGAGGGTGGTGTTAGGAATGGCTTGGTAGAAGTCATTTATGAATATATTTAATAGTAGGGGGCCTAAAATAGAACCCTGGGGGACACCTGTGGGACTATTAAGGAAAGGTGAGGTGGCTTTTTTCCATCTGACTGCTTGTTGCCTATTGGTGAGGTAACTGGAGAACCAGTTGATACAGGGGTGGGATAGATTTAGTTTGGAGAGTTTAGTAAGAAGGAGGCTATGAGAAATGGTGTCAAATGCCTTAGAGAGGTCTAGGAGGAGTGTGAGCACGATATGGCCAGAGTCATGAGCTTTGTTGACTATTTCTAGGAAGGAGAGGAGAGCGGTGAATGTGCTATGACCTGGTCTAAACCCATGTTGTGTGGGGGTGAGAAGCTGGTTGTTAATGAGATAGGCTAAGAGTTGTAGATGGATACATTTTTCAAGTAGCTTAGAAATGGGGGATAAGATAGCAATAGGGCAGAAGTTTGGAGTGTCGTTGTTGTTGCCTCCTTTGTGGAGTGGGATAATAAAGGCCTTTTTCCAGAGCTGGGGAATCTGGCAGTCTGAGATAGAGTTTCTAATTAGAATGGTGATGGGAAGAGCAATGGCTTCTGTGGCTACTTTTAGGAAGTAGGAGGGTATTTTGTCAGGAGCATTGGAGCTGGGTTTTAATTTTAGGAGAATTTTTTTTTTATGGTAGATATGAGGATGGGGTTGATGGAAAAGGAAGGTTGGGAGATGGAGATATTTGGGGAGGAAAGAATGGGTGTAGGTGGAGAAGAGGTATCTGAATTGTTGGTGAAGGATGATGATAGCTTGTTTATGGAGTCTATGAAGAAAGAGTTAAATTGAGTGGCAAGATCCAAGTCAGAGGCATCTGGGTCAGGACAGGAGTTTTCTTTTTCCCCAGGGTTGAGGAGAGAGGAAATTCCATTCCAAAATTTTTTAGGATTGGTGTTATGATTGGCTTGGAGAGTAGAGAAATAGGCTTTGCGGTCTAAGATAATAAGTTTTTTAACTTTATTACATAGTGTTTTATATTCGTTAAGGTTAGTGATAGTTTTGTTTTTGTGGTAGCACTTCCAAGCTTTGTCCTGGAGTCGCATAGTGACTGAGGTATTTTTGGTTAACCAGGATACAGCATTGCGTCTTGTATCTTTTGATTTTAGAGGGGCGAAGGAGTTGAGCAGGTTTGTGAAAGTTAAATTGAAATAGGTGACAGCATTTTCTAAGGGAAGAGTCTTTAATGGGTCCCGGTTTATACTTTTTAGTGCATTAGAGAAAGTATTAGGTAGGATTAAAGCTTTTTAGACACCGGGGAAGTATAGGTGTGATTTAGTTGCATGGAAGAGGAAAGAGAGTAGGCAAAAGAGGGCAAGTGGTCACCTAGTGGGTCGGGAAGAGTACCACTGTCAGAGATGTAATGAGGATGGGATACTAGGATCCAGTCTATTCTACTTCCAGTAAGGGAGTTCTTGCAAGGCCTAGTAGTTGAGTTGATTAGCTGGATTCTCTTGTGTTGAAAAGAATGTGTCCCCTTCCTGTATATCTGGAGAAGTATTTTGAGGATTGATTACATTTGTACAATGATATGTGCATGGCAGGGGCAACAACATTAGGTTTGAGTACAGAATATAAATGTCTGGCTACACCCCTCTACACCCATTTCACAGTTCTTAGACTAGGTTAATGTTGTCCAACAAACAAAACCCAGTGTACCATTCTGGGAGGCTTTTTTAACATTATACTTCCTGTTTGAAAAGAAATACTCAAGAGAACACTGTAGGGCAGTGATGGTGAAACGTTTGGGCTTGGCGTGTCAAAATTTAGAAAATGTCTATCTTGAATCTGCTGGTGCCCCCCCCCCCCGCAAACAAAAGAGAAACAATTCTTTTACATATTCTTTATTTTAAAAAAAATACAGTCCAATTGTGCGCTGCTACGTATTATAAAAGTGAAAGAAAAATCAGTGGCTTACAACAGAGAAAATGATATGCGCAGTGATAACTGGGCTTAAAATACTGCACCAAAAAATTACCCAACTTTTAATAGTAATTTTGAATTGAACTGAAAAAATATGGAACATACTGTATTTGATTTGATTAACATCAATTAATGACTTTTTTGTTGCTGAGTTTAAATAGGTAAGTGCAAGGTCACATGTTTCTTTCATTTTTGTTCATTCACTTTCTTCGGTAATTTGGGTGTTGGTGAACACCCAAAATGTCGTGCTCTGTCACCTTTAACACGTGTCATAAGTTTGCCATCACTGATCTAGGGTATCCTTAATCTTTGTTTAATCAATAAACTCAAAATAGCAGTGGAACAAAATAAGTTTTCTTGTCTAATTCTTAAATTTGAGTGAAACTCTGAACACCAGGAATATTTAAGGAACTGTGAAAATTTGGCATACAGTACTTCAATATAAATATGCAGAGTCCTGTAAATAGATTACGTTGTTCAGAATGGCTCTGGACTAATAAAAAAAAACTCTTGCCGTTTGCTAGGATAAAACAAGTCTGTATTAATGGTGGTTTCCCAGTCATTCCCTTCCAGTTACTGTTTTGCTAGATTCCTTTGCCTCAGTGTTTATTCCTAATAGTCATTATTAAAGTAAGCCATTCACACTTGATAACCTTGTGGTGATTAGCATTCTCAGTTTTCCTATCATACTGTTCAAGAAAACATTATCCTAAACATAGTCACTTTTAAACAGTTGTTTGGTATTAATGGTAACTTATTTCTTAAAAAACTGCAATCTGTTTATTTGTAGATGACTAGTATTTATTTTTAATGTCTTACTTCCTACCATTTTCTCATCTGTTTAGTTAAGATTTTTGCATTTCTTCATCAATAAGTTCAAGATTATTAATTGCAGATAATCTTACTCTGTAGAGTCTCCACCAGTACTTTAAACTGAGGGCCACCTTAAGAATTGTAGTCTGCTCAGTTCTGAACAACATTGCTCCAGTACCACCCTCACCATGGTTAGCTCACTACAGTAACCTATATCAAAGCCTTTGACACACTGTCTCCTGCATATTTAGCCTAAACCAGCTCTACTTTTGAATTTGTGAAATTTCCTGATCAATGAAGGAAGACAGGAAGAGAACAGCTATGCAGCGGTGCACATAGCTTGTAACTGTCTACATGAGTGCAATGCAGCTGTGCACATAGCTTGTAACTCACTACATGATGCAATGCAGCTGTGCACATAGTTTGTAACTCTCTACATGACTGCAATGCAACTGTGCACATAGCTTGTAACTCTTTACATGAGTGCAATGCAGCTGTGCACATAGCTTGTAACTCACTACATGAGTGGAATGCAGCTGTGCACATAGTTTGTAACTCTCTACATGAGTGCAATGCAGCTATACACATAGCTTGTAATTCTCTACATGAGTGCAATGCAGCTGTGCACATAGCTTGTAACTCACTACATGAGTGCACTGCAGCTCTGCACAGTTTGTAACTCACTACATGAGTGGAATGCAGCTGTGCACAGTTTATAACTCTCTACATGAGTGCAATGCAGCTATGCACATAGCTTGTAACTCTTTACATGAGTGCAGTGCAGCTGTGCACATAGCTTGTAACTCACTACATGAGTGGAATGCAGCTGTGCACATAGTTTGTAACTCTCTACATGAGTGCAATGCAGCTGTGGACATAGCTTGTAACTCTTTACATGAGTGCAATGCAGCTGTGCAAATAGCTTGTAACTCACCATGAGTGCAATGCAGCTGTGCACATAGTTTGTAACTCTGTACATGAGTGCATTGCAGCTGTGCACATAGCTTGTAACGCTTTACATGAGTGCAATGCAGCTGTGCACATAGCTTGTAACTCACTACGTGAGTCAGTTGTGTGGACTTGTCACATCAGTAAGGGTCAGCAGCAGTTTAGCCTTTATGCTCAGGCTGTAAATGATCTGATGGTCTTATTTCCTCTGGTTGACAATAGGGTTAAATAAATATTAAGACTGAGTTGTGGAATGGTTAGTTTTATTACCAATTTAAAGGAAAGTAGATGACATAATTTTCTTCAGAAGTGGTATTTCTTTGTCAATGAAAATATTTTCTTAATGAAACAGTGCAGCCATTTCTCCTATTATTAGGTTTTGCATTGTGAGATTATTAAATATTGTGACCAAACAGCCCCTATGCTGTTAAAGTAACTTTGGCATAGTTGGACTAACCTCATCAACAAAAAGTAAACAACTGCTTATACATAAGTAACTAAATAAATAAATATCAGTGCCAGCTTGCCCTGAGATACATAGAAGCTGAAGTATATTTTTGTTAGATTACATTTATTTTAATATGGTTCTACTAAATAACATAAAACTGCATTGCCAGGATCTAGACAGCAGAAAACATGTAGGCAAATTTTATTGTGGCTAAATTTGAGTTTTAATAGACTTAAGGGCAAGGAACTCATTATCATTTTATGCAACCCCTGGTCAGATTCTGTCAAGGCTGTTAGGTAATAATCATGATAAATTTACTATCCTGCATAAATATGAAGAAATACCACATGTATTTCTCATCACATTGAATAAGTAAGCTGTGAACCTGTCTTTGCACTAAAAAGTGTCATAAATTTAGAGATGTGAAGGATTGTATGTAGTTACTGGCCCCCTTTTCTTCCCCATGTCACTTCATAAATATGGACTTCAAAATAATAATTAAGAAGCTGCCATGAATAAGAAATGCTTTGTTCAGTAGGGCATAAATTGGCTAGTTCTTTGTCATAGACCATAAAGGTTTGATATTTACCTTGAAAAAGGTTACTCGGTGGTACTTTATTGCAAATATTCTTACATTCAAAACAATAATTTATTTCTGGAATGTTGATTACTACCTGGCTACTAGCCCCATGTATGGCTCTGTTTGGAGGATACAGTTAGCCAACAATGCATCCATAGGCCAAATGTCTCATTAGTTTTTATTGCTCTTAAAGCTGTTCTTATTGATACCACTATCCCCAACATTGTACTAAGTATTCTGTTTGCTGATCCTTGGCTCAGCTGACCTGTCACTCCTATTATTTACTGAGAGATTACGAACATATATTAATCAGTTGTCATCAGCTGCCGCTGCTGATATGACAGTTTTTTTTATTTTTACACTACATCACCATACTGTAGTCTGATGAGAGCACTTCCCCTCCCACATTACTGCTGGCCAATACAGTATCTAGATAAGAAAGTCGGGTGCATTGCAATGCATACCTATGGGGTCAGAAACTCAGGTAATCTCTTTTTCACTATGCTGATCTGCCTCATTCAGAATGAGGAAACTAATGGGTCAGAATAATTATGTGTTTAGATGACCATGCTTGGAGTAGTAAGTCTGTTAGAAAAGCATGACCACTTCTGATGGGAAGCCTCAAAGTGAAGTTATTGATGTGAAATTTATTTATTTATGTTTGATCACCAGGTATGTGAATTTGTCCATTAACCTCTTTCCGTCATGATCTGGGTACCTCAAGTAGTATAAAACACAGAAATATACAGTTAAATACATGTAGTCCAACAGTATACAATTAATTATTTTATAAAACATTTATGTACATATGTAGAGTTGCATATGCTATATGTGATATAATACACAATAGTAATGTAAGATGTCCAAGCAGCAAAATATATACAAATATGGTATCTGTAGAACTGATGAGTATTTAGTTTAGCAGTAGTACCTATTGTCTTGAAAGCATTTGCAAGCAGATTCAGAGTATAGGTGTTCTTTAAGAGTTTTTTTTTTGAAAGTTTTGATGGAATCAAATGTTTTTTCTTAAATTTTTTTATTTTTCAAATATATTTGAATGAATTCTATAGTATTTATACATAACATCTTAAATAACTATGTACACTATTTACATTAGCCTGACACTATAACAGATCTTAATGTATACAGTTACTTTATAAGTATGTCCAATCCATTATCAGAGTGTCTGCTCAATTATTGTATAGTGTCAATCAACAATAAGACTTTTCCCCAAGGGTTGTTGATAAATGGCTTTGGATAAATTCTTAGTTCTTTAATTTTAATTTCCAATAATGATGTGGTTTAGAGTAGGCTGTAGAAGTCTTCCAAAGTTGGTATTGTGTTTGTATTCCATCCTTTTGTTATACACTTCCTTGAAATTGCAAGTATAGTCCATACTAGATAAATGTTTGACCTAGTCAAATGAGGACCTTTATTCACATTTAATAATACAAGAGCTTTAGTTAAATAAAATAATTAATTAAATAAAGCTTGTAGAAAGTTGTTAATACCATTCCAAAACGGCTTAATTTTAACACAATCAAAGAAAATGTGGTTCTAGTCTGCATTGTGTACTTGCTCACATCTCCAACATATTCCTTTTACGGAAGAACTAATTTTACTGATTCTGTCTGGGGTTAAGAATGCTCTGTGCAAGCATTTCCAATTAAAAACTTTCCAGTACTGTATAAAGGATGTATATTTTATTTATAATAAGATATTTGTTTTAATATCTTCAGTTAACTGTATTCAGTGCCCTTTTGTTATATATTTCCAATATGAGGTTTTGGGTGTTGTTTTATAGTTTAACAATATTTTGTAAAATTTTGAAATACTGTTTCCCATATCAAAGTCATTACATATGATTTCATATATGTATTTCGTAAACTGAGGTATTTCTTTAAATGAAGAATTGTTAATTATGCTACTTAAATCTTGCAAATATGACAGAATACTCTGTAATGTTAGCCAGTCCTGTTGTGAAATTTTGTATGTTATTTTTATTAGTTGCATATCTAAAACTTTTTAGTTCTTTGATACATTGGAGCCAACAAACAAATCCTTTCTGTTCCCAGGAATTAATAATTTCTCTATATATTTTATGTGGAACGTTCTTTGCGACTATAATGATGTTAAAAGATCAAGCCTTATTTTTAAATCTATATTTGCATTAATAATTTTCCTAAATGAGTCAATGTAATAATTAATCATACGAGTTTTAGTGGGTTTAGTTATGTTATATTGCATACTAATACATATGTGCCATGGCAAATTGTTTTTTATCTGTTATTTGAAATTGTTTTTGTAAATCAAATTCATTTATTGATATTACAGTTAGTAATTCTTCCCAATTTGCAGAGTAATTTGGACTTATCTAATCTGAGATTGTTTTAGATATTGATGGTTTTATATATGTTTCCATATCAGGAAAGTTTAATCCTCCCTGTTTCCATGGTCTGATATGATGTATTAAAGCTATTCTGTTCCTTTTGGGAAACCATAAAAATTTTATTAAGCTGGAATTTATTTCTTTAAGTATATTCCTTTCTGGTAACAGTTGTGTTGCCAAGGCTATATATAAGATTTGGGGCAGTAAAACCATTTTTATTAACTGTAGTCTATCTTCAAATGTTAATATTATTTTGTTCCATTTTTCCACAGAGATTTTAATTGTATTGATGATATTGTTGTAGTTCATTATTATCCTTGCATAACTCAATTCCTAGATATTTTAAGATATTTTAGATATTTTAAGGTAGATTCTTGTTTCCCTATGATGTGGTCCCCTTAGTCTGCAGTTCTTTTTTTTAATTTAAAAATAAAAATTTTGATTTTGATTTTTTGAAATTGAGTCCAGAAGTTATGTGAAATTTGTCAATTAATATATCTAATTCTTCTAATGTCTCTTTTGTATTAGATAATGTTAGTAGTATGTCATCAGCAAATAGCATTACTTTAGAATTGTATTGTTCATAAACATCTATTACTTTGATTTTAATATTGTTACAAATTGAATCTGCCAATATTTCAACAGCCAGAGCAAATATAATTGGTGACATGGGACATCCTTGTTTAGTGTCTTTTGTTATATGTAGAGATTCAGAGGTAAAAGGACCTAACTTGACATATGCTAAATTATTTGTATATATAGTCTTTAGGAGATGAACAAAGGATGCAGGAAATTCAAATAGCATTTTGAATAAATAGTCCCAATTTAGGGAACCAAAGGCTTTCTCTATATCTAAGCCAATTATGAGTGTTTCTTTATTTTCTTTATTAACATAATCTATAAGAGAAATTATCTTTTTAATACTGTCATGTGCATGTCTATGATATATAAATCCAGTTTGATCGTTATTTATTGTTTTGGATAGTGGTATTTTCATTCTGTTAGTTAATATTGTCATAAATATCTTATAGTCATTATTTAATAATGGTGTAGGTCTATATGAGGTACAGAGGTTTCGGGATTTGTTTTCCTTTAGAATTGGTGTGATTAAGGAATATCTCCAAGAGGGTGGTATTAAGGCTTGTGAGTGAATTTTTAATGAAGTTTTATGGAAGAGGGATAGTATCTTTGTAGGAAAAAGTTTATATATTTCCATAATTATGCCATCTATACCTGGAGCTTTATTATTTTTACACTCTTTTATTATATCTGTAATTTCTTTGTAAGATATGGGTGCTTGCAGTTCTAGTTTTAATTTTTCTGGTATTTTTTATATTAGAAAATTTTTCATATAGATTTAATTGATCAATATGTATATTTTCTTTTTGGAAATGTTCCATATAGTAGTTTCTATAGGCATCAAGAATGTCATCTATATCCGAAACATTTTTCCATTTCTTTTCATGGAAGATACTTTTAAAGTTATTAGCTTTTGATTGTATTTTGATTCTTGTGGGTAAGTTATGTAGATATTTGGGAGAAGTGGCCAATGTATTCATTTTTAGTTTTTCTAAAGTTAAGCTAGTTTTATGTGTTAGAATTTTATTGTATTTATTGTTTAATAATTTTGCTTTCTTTTTCATCTCCAAATGATTTAGATTTTTTTCAGCTTTTACTGACAAAAGTTTGGATTGTAGATCTAATAATTCATAATCCCATTCTCTGATTTTTTTATGCCATGTTAGGGTTTTACCATATATGTAAGCTTTTAATGAGTCCTAAATCATTATTTTATTTATCTCTGTGGTGTAATTAATATCTAAGAAGAACTGCAATTCAGATAATAACCAGGGTTTGAACTCTTTAATTTTAGTTATATATGCTGGAATTCTGGAGTTAAAGATTAATGGTTTGTACCCATTTTGAAGTTTTAGTATCAATGAATTGTGGTCTGAAAAGTGGCAGGGAGTGATTGAGTAATTAATGATATGAGAGCGTAAGTCATGCACAGCAAATATTTTATCTATTCTAGTTTGGGTACCAAACCTGTGATCTTGATGGGAAAACAACAAAGATTTTTCGTCTTTAAATTTGAAAGTATCTACAAGATGAAATGATTCTACCCACTTGTTTAAAGCTTTTGATACAGCAGATGTACACAGTGGTCTTTTATTTGTAGTTTCAGAAATATCAAATATACAGTTAAAATCTCCTCCTAATATTAAGTTGCCTTTATAATTATTGGAAATGAAATCCAAGTGTTTTTAACAGTTCCTGTTCCAATGCCTGGGAACCAGTATAGATTGGCTAGGGTCCATATTCTGATATTATATTTAACTATTACTAATGTCATAAGGCCTTCTTTATCTTCATACTTATAAATGATTTCTGTGTTAATATTTGCTTTCCATAAAATTTTTACCCCTTTTGTCTTTGTCTTATAAGTGGATTGCACCAATATCATATATTCCTTAGGATTCCATTTGTAATTGTAATTTGTTTTGAAATTAGTTTCTTGAAGAAAGACACTTTGTGCTTTCTTTTTAAATTTTAAATATTTCAGTAGATTTGATCTCTTGCTAGGATTGTTTAAGTCATTGGTGTTTAAAGATAATAAAGTTAAATCCATCTTAGGTTATTTAGACTGTGCATTTTTTGTTTTATTGTGACTATTAAACATGTTCCTCTGATAACTATAAAGTATATGTTTGAGCTTTTAAAGGAAATTATCAGTTTTATACTTTGAGTGCTTACCAATAAAGTAATGTTTTGGTCACACATACTAAAAATGTTTTTGTGAAAAACCAAATTTAAATTAATAAATGTTAACAAAACTAAGATCCGCACTAGCCATGGAATGAAAATCATTCCTAATCTGATGGATAAACCTAAACCCATCAGATTATCACTCATACCTTTACAATCCAGAACATCTGAACTCCATAAATTGAATTATCATATGGAGAATATTTGTAATAGGAATAAGCAATATTTATATAGTACTATTGTAGATTAGACAGAATGAAAAGAGACATGGAGGAGCTCTCCAATCTTGTATCTCAGGCAGGTATGACCCTAACCCTGAGTAGCATCCTGCCATCACCCAGAATGATATCACAGTACAAGGACAAAATGATTGACTTCAACAATTGGCTAAGCTTCTGGTGTCATTCTAAGGGGATCCAGTATTTGTCTGCCTAGGACGACATGATCAACAAACAATGATGCTTTGCCAGAGATGGCCTGCACCTGTCACCCTTAGGATTCCGGATACTGGCTAAGACTCTTGCAACACCTATAGTGCCTCTTTTAGGCAAGGTTCAAATGACACATTCACCACCGTAACAGGTACAAGCAAGCAAAATCTGAGGTAATGCTACTCAATGCTAGAAGTCTAAACCTCAAAATGCACTCACTCGAGGCACTCCTTAAAATGGAGAACATTGACATCTGTGCAGTGACAGAGACCTGGTTCAAAGCTCCAGAGAGCACCCCTGCATTACCAGGCTTCAATTCATACCACACCTTTCGGCCACCTAACCCAGAAAGAAGCACTAAAGGCGGAGGCGTGTCCATATTCATTAAGGATATCCACACCTCCAGGCTAGTTGCACAGCATAATGCATCTGAGATTATCCAAGTGCAACTAACTCTGGGCAAGATCGCAATCCAAATTGTAGCTTGCTACAGACCCCCCACCATGCCCCAAGATTCACACTCCTCATTTCTTGATACACTGGAAAGTATTAGGGTGCAACCCAACACCCTAATAATGGCCGATTTCAACTACCCCACCATTAACTGGGAAAACTACTCATGTACCAACTCTTTTGCTCAACGTTTTCTAGAATTCATAAATTCCAATGTCTTGGATCAACTTATTCACACCCCCACCAGGGGCAGCAATATCCTAGATCTGGTCATTATCAACATGGGAAACCGGTGTTCCACACCAGAGGCCAATTCCTCGTTGGTCAGATCCGACCACAAGCTAATCAGCCTAGACATCCACATCCCACCCCCAGCCCCAATTAGGGAAACCATCGTAAAAAACTTCTCAAAAGCCAAATTCACACTTCTTAAGACAGAAGTGGCAAACTTCATGACACCCATGCAGACGGACAATAGAGGTATCACTGCCGAATCCTACACAAATGCACTTTATAAGCACTTACACGAGTGTATGGATTATGCTATCCCTAATAGAACCAAGATGTTATCCTCTAAAAAAAGGAAGCCAATCTGGTGGACCTCTGCTATAAACAAACTCTACAACAGAAGAAAGAAACTGTTGCAAAAAAGAGTAATATCCCATGACTGGAGGAACTCCCTGGTCAACCTCAGTAAGAAGCTGAGATCCCTCATAAAATCCTCCAAAGCTAGTTACTAAAACAAAATTGCCACTGACTCTAAAGACAACCACAAAGCATTCTATAGCTATGTCAAGAATCTAAATGGGAACACTCAGCTCTGCTCTGAGTTACAGCATAATGGCACTAAATATACAGAACCAACTGATATTGCCAACATCCTAGCAGATAGGTTCAGTGCTAACTTTACCCCCCTCTCACCCCCTAGAGGGCCCATCTCTATACCTGAAGAATGCAAAGTTCCTATAATCATGGCTGCACAGGTAAAAAGCACACTCTCCAAAGCCAAGAACACAGCATCCATGGGACCTGACAATATCCCAGGCTGCGTTCTACACAAACTACAGAATGAACTGGCACCCTACCTAAGTACCATGTTGAATCATAGCCTCACCTCAGGCTTTGTACCCACTGAATGGTGCACCATGACAGTTATCCCACTCCACAAAGGGGGAGCCACGACGGACCCCGGGAACTGCCGCCCCATTAGCCTGACGAGCCTGGTCTGCAAGGCCATGGAACGTATCATCATGGAACTCATAAACAAAGACATTGGTAATCTCCAAACTCTGGACCCTACACAGTTTGGATTTGTAAAAGGCAGATCATGTCTCCTAAACCTGATTGACTTCTTTGAAGCAGTCACCAAAGCCATAGATCAGGGTAAAATGGTTCACACAGCATCTAGATCTCGCCAAGGCTTTCGACACCATCCCCCACTCTGGAATTATAGATAAGCTCACTAAACTAGGTATAAATCCCTATGTCACAAGATAGGTTGCCAACTGGCTCACGGACAGAACCCACACTGTGAAAGTAGCGGATTCGAAATCCGACATCAGACTAGTGACAAGTGGAGTACCACAGGGTTCAGTCCTGGGTCCTCTCCTGTTTGGTATCTACTTCTCTGAAGTGCAGGCCAACACAGAAGGTCTTCGGCTAACAAAGTTTGCAGATGACTGCAAATTAGGAGCCATAATCGAAACTCCTAACGATGTGGACAAACTACAAAAGGGCCTCAATGAGACAGATACCTGGTGTCAAAGCCATGGCCTGAAGCTCAATGCCAAAAAGTGTATTGTCATCCCCTTTGGTAAAAACTCTGTACCCATGAACTACCACATAGCTGGTAGTCTACTTAATGCTGAAAATGTGATAAGAGACCTTGGGACACAGGTGGACAGTAGTCTCTCCTTTTATAATCACATCGTCACAGTGGTCAGGAAATCCTTCTACGTGGCTCATCTCATCACAAAAGGATTTTCATCCAGAAAAAAAGAGGTCATTGTTCCCTCTACTCATCACTCATTAGACCCATTATAGAGTACAACACCCCTTTTGGTATGTACCTCACAAGACATCTACAACAACTGGAAAGACCACAGAAATACCTCACAAAGAGGATTACTGGCCTCAAACATATGCCCTATGCAGACCGTCTCAAAAAACTACAGCTTTACTCCATCACATATCGCCTACTCAGGGGCGATCTCTGCCTAACATACAAAGCTATGTCAAACCCAGAGCTGTTGGACATGCTCCACTTAAAGAAATCCCAATCCCTCCAAGCTACATGCTCTAGGGACCTTAACCTTGTCACCACAATAAACAGAACATGCTGGAGGGATAGATTCTTGTCCCAGAGACTTCCTATACTCTGGAACAGACTACCTATCTATGTCAAACAGAGCTCCTCATTAGCACTCTTCAATAAAAATCTTGATGATTGGATGGGAAATGGGAAATTCACCCCAGGGATCACTTCTGTGGCTCTGCTCGACAGGGGCACAGGAAAATAATTTTCTTGGGTGGCGAAAGCCAGGGTACATTTTTTGGCTGGGCTGTATGGGCCCTAGGGCCGATAGCCTAGTACCTACCTATGAACCTATGAATATAAATGTATACTTATTGTATAAGTAATTAATATTTACATGAAAGATAGATGACAAGCAATTCTATCATAGTAAAGTAGGATGTATCATATATAAAACCTCAGTAAAAGATTATAGCACACAGTTATTTAACATATTCACCCTTATTGATGAAGTCTTTCAAAATGTATTACTTAATATAAATAGATGGCAACAATGTTTATACCTAATGTTTATAATGCAATGTATTTTACTGGATATATCAGAAGTTATATTTCATTGTTTACCAACATTTAAGTAATCACTTTGTTTGTTGCTAACTTATTTAAAGCATCAAGTTTGTTTTATGTGAACATTGATGAAAGTTAGTGCATTTCAATTATCAGTGCATCCATCTTCCCCCCATTTCCTACACGTAAGGATTTTCATATCTGTCATTTCTTATTATAAAATGAGTGAAATTATAGATTAAAAACAACAAATTCACTTATTGTGATTAACGATTACAAGTTTCCTTTCCATATTCATAAATTGCCATTTTATGGCATATATTGAAAGTTTTTAGATTTAAATGGCAACATTCTATTTTGTATAATCAGCAAAGGTTAAACTGAGTGATTACTGTCAATTTAATACTATTTGTTCAGAATGTGATTGTTACATTCTGTGACATTCCTAGTTCAGGCTTCTATTGTTTCCCTTGAACAACTTTGTCAGTTTGATGTCATGTATAAATATTAGTTACCTTGGTAACCGCTTAAGTATTATATATGGTCAAGATGGGTCACAAAAACTACAATTCAAGTTAAAGGCATTACATGACTTGTTTTGCATATTTACTTATATAAGAAAATCATTATGCTTCCCCTTGATGTTCAATGTAATGTATGTCATTTATGACAAATTAAGACAGTAGTGTTATCATACACAAGCCCATGTTATTAAATCATGTCTTTAATATCTAAATTCAGCAGGCTGCTTCATCTTATATGAAGATTATATATTTTATATCTATATTTACTAAAATCATACATTACATAACTATTGTGTATGTGTGTGTGTGTGTGTGTGTGTGTGTGTGTGTGTGTGTGTGTGTGTGTGTGTGTGTGTGTGTGTGTTTGGCTGTTGCTTAGTTATTTGAGAGACCACAAGCTATGATGCTTATTCTTATTATTAGCTCTTTCCAAGCATGTTTATACAGCCTATAGATTTTATATTATGAGACCCTTCTAATTTCTAATTTGTTATAAGTATATTTCCATCCTTACATACACACATGTCAGTACTTCAACCACAGGCAACAATACTCATCCAGTTTTGCCAGAATACAATTCACTAGTTCATGTGGTGTGTTTCCAGGCTGTTCTTAAAATATCCAAACCAATATTTGTCCTGATCCATTTTACCAGCCTGTTCCATGCAATAGCCACTCTGCCAGTGAACCACTTAACACACCTTCCATTCCCAAAACCACGAAGGAATTCTGATGACTCTATAGCACTTCCCAGCAACCCCAAGTACCCCTAGAATCAGCTATCTCCATATGCCCAACACGTCCGAGCAAGCTCACCTCCCAGACCACTGCAAAGGGTACTGCACAAGACAAAGTGCTTAGTCTTTCACAATAACACAGACTTCCACTCTTATGTAAGTCCTTAATGTGTTTGGACCAAAAGACATTTTAAATATAAAATTGCGCTTATTTATTTATTTATTTATATTTTATCAAGAATCAACTTAAAGAGATAAACAAAGCGTTGGGAGATCATCAATATGTGTATATGTGATTTAAAGTAGCCCCTTTATTATATATTTTTTTAAAACTAAAAATATTGCAGAGAATCATCTTGGAGGCTCCTTAGAGCCGTTAAACATAATCTTCACTCTGTCTCCATTACCGTAGCAACCTGGGAGCGTCTGTTTCTGTTAGTGTGTCTGTGTACTGCCTACCAGAGGCTCGCAATGCACCTGAAGCAAAGCTTCACTTCACTGCAACTTTAAGCCTAAATTCCCTTCCTTTCAGAGAGGCAGCAGCCAGGAAAAGAACAGAAAGCAAACAGATAAAAAAAAACCTCTCAACAAGCTGCCACAACAAGAGATAACACATTCTTCCAGCCTTCCCACCTCTCACTCAGCAGATGTATAAACAAACTATTCTCTGCCAAAATATCCCAAATCACAGTTTTATCCTCCCCCTTTCCCTGGATCCAGGCTAAAACACCAAATGTCTCTTCCTAATACACAAGCATCAGTAAACCTTGATCACAAGCCACAAACCACAGTTTCCCAGAGAAGAAAACAGCAACATACAACAGCTGCCAGAGACAGCTGCATCCACATGCACCATGTCAGGCTTAATCAAACAGCACTCGAAGGTATGATACCTGCCATAATTGATATTAACTATGCTTAGACAGAATAATAATGACATTTGTACTAGCTGCCAGAATGGCTGCATCCACGCACACTATGTGAGGCTTAATCAAACAGCACTCGAAGGTATGATACCTGCCATAACTGATCTTAATTATGTTTAGACAGAATAATAATGACATTTGTACTAGCTGCCAGACACAGCTGCATTCACGCATACCATATCAGGATTGATCAAACAGCACTCATAGCTGTGATACCTGGCATAATTGATATTAGCTACCTTTAGAGAAAATAATGATGACATTTGTACTAAGAACTTGCTACTATTATTCAACCATGATATACATGACATTTCTAAATCATACTTTAACTGAAGAAGGCATTAGTTTCCATGACAGCATTTTTTTATTCAAAACACTCTACTGTTACTGCTGTTATATATGATGTTAATTTGTTACATTTGAGTCTGAACACTGATGAATGGTAGCTTATAGGTTCACAGCTAGGTACTAGGCTATTGGCCCTAGGGCCTATATAAGCCTAGCAAAATGTACCCTGGCTTTCGCCACCCAAGAATATTATTTTCCTGTGCCACTGTCGAGCAGAGCCACAGAAGTGATCCCCGGGGTGAATTTCCTATCTTCCATCCAATCATCAAGTTTTTTCTTGAAGAGTGCTAATGAGGAGCTTTGTTTGATATAGATAGGTAGTTTATTCCAGAGTATGGGAAGTCTCTGGGACAGGAATCTATCCCTCCAGCAACATCTGTTTATTGTGGTGATGAGGTTTAGGTCCCTAGAGCATGTAGCTCGGTAGGATTGGGATTTCTTTAAGTGGAGCATGTCCAACAGCTCTGGGTTTGACATAGCTTTGTATGTTAGGCAGAGATCACCTCTGAGTAGGCAATATGCGATGGAGTAAAGCTGGGGTTTTTTGAGACGGTCTGCATAAGGCATCTGTTTGAGGCTGGTAATCCTCTTTGTGAGGTATTTCTGTGGCCTTTCCAGTTGTTGTAGATGTCTTGTGAGGTACATACCAAAAGGGGCATTGTACTCTATAATGGGTCTAATGAGTGATGAGTGGAGGGGAACAATGACCTCTTTTTTTCTGGATGAGAAACCTTTTGTGATGAGGTGTGCCACATAGAAGGATTTCCTGACTACTGTGGCGATGTGATTATCAAAGGAGAGACTACTGTTCACCTGTGTCCCAAGGTCTCTTATCACACTTTTGGTGTTAAGTATACTACCAGCTATGTTGTAGTTCATGGGTACAGAGTTTTTACCAAAGGGGATGACAATGCACTTTTTGGCATTGAGCTTGAGGGCATGGCTTTGACACCAGGCATCTGTCTCAGCGAGGCCCTTTTGTAGGATGTCCACATCATTAGGAGTTTTGATTATGGCTCCTAGTTTGCAGTCATCTGCGAACTTTGTTAGCCAAAGACCTTCTTGTTGGCCTGTACTTCAGAGAAGTAGATACCAAACAGGAGGGGACCCAGGACTGAACCCTGTGTACTCCACTTGTCACTGGTCTGAAGTTGGATTTGGAGTCTGCTACTTTCACAGTGTGGGTTCTGTCAGTGAGCCAGTTGGTAACCCATCTTATGACATAGGGATTTATACCTAGTTTAGTGAGTTTATCTATAATTCCAGAGTGGGGGATGGTGTCGAAAGCCTTGGTGAGATCTAGATAGGCTGTGTGAACCACCTTACCCTTGTCTACGGCTTTGGTGACTGCTTCAAAGAAGTCTATCAGGTTTAGGAGATATGATCTGTCTTTTACATACCTGAACTGGGTGGGATCCAGAGTTTGGAGATTACCAATGTCTTTGTTTATAAGTTCCATGATGATACGTTCCATGGCCTTGCAGACCAGGCTCGTTAGGCTAATGGGGCGGTAGTTCCCGGGGGTCCATGGTGGCTCCCCCCTTGTGGAGTGGGATAACCGTTGCTGTGCGCCATTCAATGGGCACATAGCCTGAGGTGAGGCTATGATTGAACATGGTACTGAGGTGGGGTGCCAGTTCGATCTGTAGTTCATGTAGAACGCAGCCTGGGATGTTGTCTGGTCCCATGGATGCTGTGTTCTTGGCTTTGGAAAGTGTGGTTTTTACCTGTGCAGCCATGATTACAGGAGCTTTGCATTCTTCCGATATAGAGATGGGCTCTTTAGGGGGTGAGAGGGGGGGGGTAAAGTTAGCACTGAACTTATCTGCCAGGATGTTGGTAAAATCAGTTGAGTCTGTATATTTAGTGTCATTGTGCTGTAACTCAGAGCAGATCTGAGTGTTGCCATTGAGATTCTTGACATAGCTACAGAATGCTTTGTGGTTGTCTTTAGAATCAGTGGTGATTTTGTTTTCGTAACTAGCTTTGGAGGATTTTATCAGGGATCGCAGCTTTTTACTGAGGCTGACCAGGGAGCTCCTCCACTCATGGGATTTTACTCTCTATTGCAAGAGTTTCTTCCTTCTGTTGTACAGTTTGTTTATGGCAGGGGACCACCAGATTGGCTTCATTTTTTTTGGAGGATAGCATCTTGGTTCTGTTTGGGATAGCACGATCCATGCACTCATGTAAGTGCTTATAAAGTGCAATTGTGTAGGATTCAGTAGTCGTAACTGTATTGTCCATCTGCATGGGCATCATGAAGTTCACCACTTCTGTCTTAAGAAGCATAAAGTTGGCTTTGGAGAAATTTTTTATCACGGTTTCCTTAATGGGGGGGTGGAGGCAGGATGTGGATATCTAGGGTAATTAGCTTATGGTCGGATCGGACCAATGAGGCGTTGACTTCAGGTGTGGAACACTGGTCACTCATATTGGTAATGACTAGATCTAGGATATTGTTGCCCCTGGTGGGGGT